>NC_039499.1:5396380-5696380 GCF_003590095.1 Trichoplusia ni
TAATATTGCAGTTGCACGAACATGTGTGGTTCGTTATACGTCGTTTTGAGGTCTGTGCACCCAATACTGCTATCTCATTGTTACCTTTGATGTTAAATGTCAATTCGATATGCAATATATTAATATCGATCTGTCTGGCTTGTAATTATAGTCAGAGGTATTTCAAGCTATTCTGGTTTCGAATTTGAAATGTGATTCGGTTTGGTAAATTGAAATATGGCGGCCTTTTAGTGGTCATATTACATGTCATGTGGTAAACTGTATATTTGGTATCTCTTTGATGGCACAAACATGATGGTGAGTGCTTAAAGCCAAAATTCTAAATTAATGACAGTGAATATTGAATGTAAAATAATATTATTTTTTTATACTTGACACATCTAGTCTTAGCCATTTAGTGTCAAATTATACTCATACATTTCGAACTGTTCATATCATTGATAAATTATACCTAATATAGTAGGTGCATAAAAAAGTTGGTATTAAAAACTTCCATCGAAATAAAAACATAATAATACCAGCCTAATAAACGTCCCAAATACTACACACTTCTCTTATCGTACGATGGAGCATTCCTCACCACGCTAGCCTATTACTGATTTCTGATTCCATTACTTGGAACCTCGTCCACACAAATCTTCTATTTTCATCGAAATTAAAATCTCAAGGCTACGAAATTGAAAATTCAGTCCATAGTGCAAAAACCTCCCACAACGTTAATAAAGTCATCAAAAGCAAACTCTTTCATCACAATAGTAATGTTACCCACATCGATGGGGTCACGTGACCCCATTCTACCATGGCATTCCAATCCCTAAGGGGAAACCTTGATTTATCAGTTGTGGTCATAAATTATATGGCCATTTAACGTATTCGGGTTCCGTATTGAAAAGTGGCGACTTCAGTTGCGGTCACCGTAATTTATTGAACCCTAATCTTGAAAAGCAATTTAAGTTTTACGGGTTTACTGTTATATTTTTATTGAAAATATTTTATGACGGTAATTTATAGTCGCTTGTTTGAGGCGAGATTTGGAAAGTTTGGTGTTTAATAAAACCATTGGATTAAATAAAATATTACTTTTTAGTCATGTTTCTTGGAAATAATTAGATTACTCAAATTTTATTTAGAAAGCTCGTAGGCCCAGTCAATGTCTCAACCTTCTTCTGAAATTCTTTACATTACCTACAATTGGCTTGATTTGTTTTGATATATATTCATTTTAATATTTTTAGCGTTATGAATATTTTCTTGGTATCGTTTGTGCTCGAGTCTGTGGAAGGAGTGCAAGTTTCAAAATATTATATTCAGCGTCTTAATAAATATCTAAAACGAGAATGCTTTTATTAGTTTAACGACCTTTGGCCAAAGTCATTCTATCCTCATGTAATGTTTCCAATACCAGTTTAAGTAAAACCCGAGTCACAATCATCAGTCCGAGAACATAATCGGTTGAACGAAATCGAACCAAGTCCATTCTCTTTTGTGGATATCGTCCAAACTTTCGGTTTCCGTAAAGGAATAGCGATACATATGAAGTTTTGTAACGAGTTCCAAGCTAGAATTCCCAGCGTTGGGAACCTATGGGGAATGGGATGGCAATCATTGCTCCAATCTCAATTTATTGCCAACCGTGAAACTGGACCAGGATTTTAAAATCTAGAATTGCTTTTCATTCTATTTTCAATAAAAAACTAATCGCGTTTGAATATTGTTTTTGAGATTAGAGTTCCATTTTTGTATAGCGATAGTGTTTGGTTCTGATTTTTAAAATTGATGTTTTAAAACTCCTCGTTTGGAACGTACGATACAATATTGTTCATCGAAATTCGAATTTTATTTAAATTGCTTGTCATTGGTTGTATTTTCTCTGATGCTTTTTTGCTGTTTGCAACCAGCGTTTCAGATTGTTTTTTCTCGTTTGTAACGGACAAACGGAAAATTAAATCGCTCAATTGCAATAAAGGTAGATATGAAGTACGAATTTATTAAAAGTCACTATTTATAATTTTACAGAAAAACAAAACTAAAATGACAACACATATTAAATATATAAACCATTTGAAAACCTAAGAGCGTCCGTCCTTTCATTTTTTATAACCCCTCGTTCCACTAACTACAGCAAGCGACAGAAAAACAAAAATAATAACATTAACAGTCGCCTTCCGTACACAAGTCCATTAACGTTCATCGCTATACGTTGCTATAATTTCCGAACGATATACCTCGTCTAGCAAACCGATACAGTTTTACGACGGCCTTATCTACCAACGTTTGCATAGAAAAGAAGTTTCTGAACCGTTTCCCACGAATGTACGGGGGTAAGGTATGTACGCGGGTATTACCCCCGATCAACAGATCTGGGGTAACATCGGGATTTTTAAAGATTTATTCAATGTGCGTTAAGTGATTGATTTGTGCACGTTCTTACGGTTCTAATGGGATTAGAGAGTAATTGTTCGGATATTATCTTTTGCAAAGAAATTAAATTGTATATTTGTTTAATGTGTTTCCAGGAGTTAGGGTATGATCGGTTTTATAAATGTCATTAGTTGTCTCTATTCAATCCACATAAATTATGTCCCAAATAGAGCGTAATTTGGAGACGAGTAGGTATAATTAATGAGACATAATACAACGTCAACAAAAACAACATTTATAAAATATCGAACATCTTAACGATGTACATCTTCATTAATTCCTTATGAAGCACTTCCTTAATAAAGAAAAAGAAACAGAATCGAATCCAATCCGCCTTCAAACTCAAAAGTCCAAGATTATCTTTTTGCAAGCGCTGATTAATCCGGGACATTATGATCTACCTTTTGAAAAACTGCTAAGCGGGCAGCCCGGGGTCCCCATTTCACCCGGCTTCACCCGGTTTCTCCGGGTGTTATGCAATCGATTTGTCCTCACGGCGGGCTATTTACCCGGGCATTCGAGCACGGCTTGTACCGGGTTTAATTAAACTTGGTACTAAGTCGCTCCGATGGCAATGCCTACGTTTGATTGCGAGACCGGATTGCGTGTATTTTTTTAAGCATTCTGATATTAGCGCTTTTTTGTATGAAGGTTCAAAGTGAAAAGCCAAGCTCTAATAATTTGAGATCATTTTCAATTTTAAAATTATGTATATTGTTTTACCTGATTTCAATTTCGAAAGTGGCTCTGACAAATTACATTACTTTCAATGAAAATAATATATAGCGTGACCGTACAGAAAGCTTGAAGATATAAACTCAGAATTGTACAAGAAAATCGTTTTAAAGACAAGACTTGCTCGGCATAGAATCGTAGCAACATAATACCGTAGCATCGTAGCAGCGTAGCAAACAACTACTCTCGTAGTGCTCATTTTAAAGTTCATCAAATAAATGGAAGATGTTACATTTAATTTAAGTTGGGAAAATAACTACACAGATTCATTTAATCAATTAAATCGAGCTTCCAATCCGAGACAGACAGCTATCTAACCTGTCTGGTTGCTCGACGAAGCTCCATTCATCAGGTAGACAATTAAAATATTCGAGAACGCTTTTAATTGAGTTTTGAAATTTTAAGTCTTACTGAAGTAAGATTGCGAGAGGTCTGCGATTGTTTTTCGATAATTCTTAATGTTCGTATTTTCGTAAAGGGATTTGCGATCGAGATTTTATTAATCCTGAGCTTTTGATGGTTAGATTAAATACGCGTTTGATTAAAACTGCGAGTAGGGTGACCAAGCTTGAATATCAATGGGGGATTTGTGGTGTTTTGATTTTGAGATTAAAATGAACCTCTTTAAGTGGAACAATACAAATTGCATTTTTATATTAAAATTTGAAGGATTTCATCACCTTTCGAATGTATTTATAAGTCTTGCTGTATATTCTTATATTTAATTTGTGATAGGCAAGAAGTTGTACGCACCATGGTGAACATTAACAATAATCAATGAAATTCTCGTCAAAATTATGGCCATCCTACAGCTATCCTACAATATTTGAATCTGGATTCTACACGACCTTAAAAAAAAACTCAACCTTTAAAAACCTTCAATAAAAGGTTCACCCTCAATTGCAAGTAAATACTTTTAGATAGATATTATGTTGGAACTGTTTCGTTGACCTTTATGTTTTGATTTGATTCAAAATATGTGGGTGTTGTGTAGGTGTTTTCTCATTTCGAATTCGAATAATTTTGGGTGTTGTTTATATCATCTTCAAACCCAAAATAATTATTTATAACAAACAAAATATAAAATGGCTACAATATACACTATAAATTTTGCAGTATCAAAACTCGAGATGTCGATAGCATTTGTGTTATTAGTCGCTTGAGCTAGTTTTTTTTACTCAAACGATTTTGACATAAGGCTTAATTTTTAACATGACTATTACTAATTCGTGTTATTGGCAACCTTATTCTTTGCAAGCAGAGTTTTATTGTAAGCTCAGACTTCATTTAAAAACATTTTGCTTCTATTTCCACAATTATAATTAAACAAAACTTCACAATGGAAACAAACAGAAAATCAGGAACAAAACAATTAAAAATTTCCACATCGACACTTAAGCGTCTAAAAGGCACTGCAATTGAAATTTAACAGTCACTGTTTCAAGTTGGAATCGTTAAACAAAGAGCTTGTTACAACTTGGATATAACTTGGCACTTAGCTCGGATAGTCGAGGTAAGGCATCGGTTACACTGTAAACGAAGCGAGGGAACGAATCAAATGGAGAGTACTGAGTTACTTAAACAAAGAAAAAGGGATGGTGTGTGAAATGGGTTTTATATGTTAGAGTGCTGTTGCTTGAAGTCTAGGTCTCAGCCGTTTCTAGAAATGAGCTCTTTTTGATAAGTAATTGATGCTATAGTATTTCATAAAATACCTTTACTTTAATGATTATGAATATAAATACCAAAAACTTATTTATAAACTTATTTACAAATATGTATATCCAGGCATATCCAGATAAGCGCCTCTTTACCTTGCGCGTCTAATGTATATTATACAGCTGAGGTTTGAGTTCAGTAAAACTATCTACATGTTTTAGAAATGCGTAGTTTTCCTTTAAAACCAAATTTTATTTAAAAGCAAAGTCAAAATACTGGCTGTATTTGCACTTTCACAGCTTTTTTACACGTTTTCATGCACATAATTTATTTAACACCAAATCTCTCACCCACATTACGTTCACATTTCTCGGTGCCTATAAAGTCAGTGCATTAAGTCCACTTCATTACATGCATTGGAACTTGGATTTATGAGCTGCTAATGCATTCGCGACATTTTGCAGTCACGCCGCGACGCCTGAGTTATGCCCTTACTGGCTTTCGAGGTTACCGCTAGAGTGTTCAATGAATTTCCAATTTATGGCCAAGGAATATCAAATTAAGGACTGTTAGTTGGCCTGACTACTGTTTCAAAATTGATAAGTTATTGGTTTGGCTTTGAAAGTACTTGAAAAAGTATTGGAAGAGATGATTCTCCATGAGTTGTCCGATGTTAAATGTCATCTTAATTATAATAAAGTGGCAAAGGACGTGCTATTGTAATAATGGTATACATTTAACCATCATAAACTCTGCTATTATCTTTTCGTCTCATTCGAATTATTCTCATTTTTACCAGAACCTTGATTTCTAGATTTCATAATTCATTTGTGTAAAACTTTGGTAACGAATTTTAATAAAACAAAACTTGATACATAATCAGCTAGTTATCATAACTTCAGAACAACAAGAAAGGCCTACAGTACCTCATACATAATAAATACTAAAACAAGAATAAAACTAAATATTTATTATTACTTATAGACTACATCATCACCAGCCTCTTTGTAATAAATTTTTGTGAATTGTTGATAACCAAAGTGTATTCCCAAAAATAGAACAACTTTGACAAGCGTCTTGCCAAAGCATTCAACTGTCGATAAAAGATAAAAATACGACACGAAGAATAAAAATAAAACAATTCCTAAAGGGCGAGCTAACGAAACCAATATTCCCACATTAGTCCTTTTTCAGCAAAAACGAAAATTCGTCCCAGAAATATTTCTTCCCTTGCAAATATATCGCGAATTCTAATTTCACGCATTTCCTTCTGGGGTGGTTGATCCCACAATAAGAAACTTGTATACAGTAGAGGGGAGATTCTGTAATATTTTTCCGGGTCCTCTGAATGCGATGCAAGGATTTGTCAGCACCGGTCTATCTCAATAGCCGGATTTACTTTTGATATCGTAACAAAATACTGTTTGTGTGTCGTTCGCGTTTCAACGAGGATTTTAATAAATGCTTCTTAGTTACTTTGAACGTTTGTGTTTTTAATCCGATTTGGAAGGAATTGAAATGTAGGCCTTTTTGGAATATCAATGGCGAGATTTTGTTTCTTTAAGATGTTGAACTTGGATTCAATCTCGTTTTTGCCTGTGACAGATAAATGCTCACTCCCTGTTTATATTAGAAGAGGTTTAAGAGCTTTTAAGTTATGGGACTGTAACCAGTGGATATTATTTATGTGACAAATGATCCTATCTATTGAAGTTTGTTACTCCCTATTTCTCCTTTATTTACATCTCAATTACTTGTAAACTACGTCTTATTTATTTTCTGTTTTTAATTCTATCAAAGACGCAACTATTCGAAGTCCTGACAAACATTGGTATCAATTTCTCGCTGCAAAAGGAATTCCGTATGACGATAAGTGGCTTCCTAACAGACAGAGTCACGAGCAGCGCGCAAGCGGCGAACGAATTCCCAGTAATTTTGTTATCGTTAGCCAAACTTCTCAATTCCGTTTGCGAACATTTTGCTCGAAGCAGCAAAATATTCAGAAACATTTCTGTCGTACAAATCTTTTACACGGTATTCCTATCTTTTGTCGGTAATGTAATTTTTATTTGCCCGTTAAATAAATAGCATAATTTTTGCTAACATATTGTGTTTCTGTTTTCGTTTTCCCTGTTCACAATATTAGGGTTTCTTTTCTTGGGCTACAGGGAATATTGTCTGTTAAATATTTCGTTTATTTGTGTTTTTATTGCGTCGCTGGTTTATTGAGTGTTAATAATACACTTCTGTTTTTATTCGGTTAAACTAAGTGCTTAGCTGTAGTCTTATTTTATTATAGCGAAAGTAGAGAATGGATGGAGTTTTATTAAAATTATAGAAACGAAGTTACGGAACAAAACTTCCATTTCATTTATCTCAAAGTAATCAAATCCTATAAACAGCACTTGTAGCTTGTTCGTAATAAACTTTAATTTGATTCTCCAAGAAAACTCGAGATGTTTCAAGAAACGCATCGTTTGATTGAGCAGCTCACTTCTAACTTTGTATCAGAGCAACGTTGTGAGTTCGCAATTACAGAGAAACTGCACTATTTTATCTAAAGTGCAGTTTTCTTGCAAGTTTAGTAAGAAACAATTCATTCGTTGCCCACTTAATCTTGGAGCTGGAACTGTCTGCGAATCGGAACTGTTTAAGAAGTTTCGTTATAAATCCGTGAGATGGCGCCGCGGCCGCCGGCCGTGACTGTGATGAGACAAGTGACGGACGGGCCAGAATCCTTACAGATTATCAAATTAATATTTATAACTGACTGATATTTCAAGGAAATCATGATATCTATTTATACATAATCATATTACTTACTGTTATTTCGTTGGAAATGTTTAAGAAAGTTTTATATTAGGGACTTTTTTATATTGACGACCTCCGTGGTCGAGTGGCGCACGCACCGGTTTCAAGGTGTCGCTAGCTCTGAGGTCCCGGGTTCGATCCCCGGCCGGGTCAATCTAAAAATTCACATTTCTACATTGTCTCGGGTCTGGGTGTTTGTGGTACCTTCGTTGTATCTGAATTCCATAACACAAGTGCTTTAGCAACTTACTTTGGGTTCAGAACAATGTATGTGATGTTGTCCGCATTTATTTATTTATTATTATTTATTTATTATTTATTTAATTAATGGATCTTGACGGATACATTCTTAGATTATACTTTTTAGATTGAAGCGACTCAAATCTGATAAATCCTGCCAGACTCGTTTTTGGTGAAGATGTCGATTTTGGTGTGATTTTTAGTGATAAAAATTTTTTATAATGGTAGAAGACTTGCAGTGGTATCCAACCAGTCCGTCAAAACCAATCCGAACTCGTTTTTCCAGCGCCAGTATTTCACAACTTGCCTACAACACTAGTAAAAAATCCGTCTGTCATGACAAAATGGAAACGCCTCGGTCACGTCGAAGGCAGATTGGCAATGCATACCACGTCGCCACTGGTATTCAAATCTAGGTGTTCCTGTATTTTACACTCACTATTTTCTACCTTACCGTGGCTGGCAGGTGATAAATCATGGATTTGGAAAAATCCTGTAATTTGTAAACTTTGAATATTTTTTGCTGCGATAGATTTAATTGAAATTCTTCAATTCTCACTGTCTAATATTCACATAAATCTCAGAAAATGGTTTTAAGTAATTTGACTAAAGTTAGATTCTAATTAGAAAAAAAAACGTTCGGTTTCCATAAATCAGTTGTTTGTCCTTTTCAAATACTGTACTGACACATTGTTCATGCAAGTCAATAACCAAATTATCAATAGAATAAAGAGATCAATAAAAAGAGGTTATTGATTAATAACGGCAAAAGCAATCCTTTGTTACTCTTTCAATTCAATCCTTTTTTATCAATTTTGTATAAATTTCTGTGTACTAGTCCTGTTACTAACTCGACTAACGCCACGTTGTTTTCCATTCTGATTCAAACTGAACTGAATTGGAGGCCGTTCAAATATTTGTAGTTAAAAATAACGGCGCACTCTTATTGGAATGAATCGGTTCAGGTTTATAAAAAAGGTTTGTAATGTTTATTTGTAAGTATTGAGCATTTTATACCTTAAGATAGGTACTTTTTATTTTAATTACTTGTACTACACTTACGTATCAAATCCCTGTGTCGCGAAGATACAGACATTCAAGAAACATGCACAAGACACGCAGACACGAAACAGGTATGCGTGGAACACACTAATGCTTCTCTTTCTCGCGGATCGCAACTGCGTCATGACATTTTTAGTAGGTTTGAGTCCTAATCACTCGACTATTCGTGTATCATCACCTTTTCAGCGTAGATTTCAGTTTTGACGTTTGACCTTATCAATTCAGAAAAAACGAGTAATCAATCCTTATGAAGTCTTAACCTAATTTTTTTTTTCATCCAACAATCATACTTTCGATCAAGGTGAAATCTTTGTAGAAGAAGAGGATAGACTTGTTATTAAACTAGTTCAAAATCGACACGTCAACAATCTCAATTGTTTTAAAACACATTAAAAAAGATTTTATACTCACAGTCCTGATGTCGCTCTCGGCACCGTTGGCTAGATATTGCGTTTGTTTCAGATTTGGTGCTAGCAGTTGCCTGTAAACAAAGAGAATACTTTTAATCACTGTTCAATTACAAAACAAAGTTGTTTCTAGTTGATTGTTAGTTAACAGTGTCCCAGTATTTAAGTACTGACATTGTTAGTTGATTTATTTGGGGGTGCGGAACACAATTTACATCAAATGAAAGATACAGCTTTATAATGACAAAACCAACAACTTTCAAAATCACCATTTTAACGTGGTAGGTAGGTAATTTTTAAATAAGCAGGAATCAAATTGAAAAAAACACTATTTTATTAAACACCAACGCATACTGTAAAATACACACATGTAACTTTGTTATAAATTCAATAAACACACGTTTCCAACAATGTACATGGACCGAAATTCTAAACAAACTCCTAATCATTTCTAAATAGAGTAAAAAAGCAAAAACAGCCTACAACACCGTTCAAAAACAATAACGCAGCACAAAATACCAGCCACCCCGTTAACTGATTACTTTAATTTGTGGCCAAACAGTTTTTGTTATAATTTGGGGCCAAAGTTTTCGGTTTTTAGTCCTAATGCTCGTGAAACGCTTGTGGCCTTGTCTCGACGGAGGTTCAAAATATAGGTAGTTTGCAGAAAGGGTGTTAATATTACACGCTGGAAAATAAAGCTGTTAAGTTATTATGCTGTGGTCTGTGCTTAAGCTGCTGCATTTAACGTTCGGGCCAAATTTATTCCATATTCGTGGCGTTAGGAAAATATTTTTGATATTTTGATATTTTGATGTGAGAATATTTATTCTTTAAAAAAATACTAATATTGAGATTGAAAATAGATTTTTGTTATAAAAGTAATTAACTGTCAACGAAACAAACGACAATCGTTGACTAAAGAGGAAACTGTTCCACAAATACTATTTGAATAAAGAGAACGCAACCACCGGCCAACTGTACCGAATTTGAATTTGACAATTGCCACGTCGGCCATTCTGATTACACATTACAGAATGTTACGCGGCCGCAGCAATCTGTACAATGCATATTCCTTTCATTTCGTCAAACTAAACCAGTTGAAACCGGTTGAAAGCAGTATTAATGAAGTCCGAAGCGTTTCGGTTTAATTGTGATTATTGTGGCATTGTTTTCGCTGAGAGCCACGATCGGCGCTGTGATTGTATAGCCGCCATTTTGGATTTAGACGGTTTGTTTAAACTGCGTGAGTTGTCAGATGGTTGTCAGTGGTTATCGCGCGACTTGTGGAAATGTCGTGCTTAGATGGCTTTGAATGGGAGATTATGCAAGTCAATCGAGACGATTACAATTTTTGAAAAATGTTACGATGGTCCTTATTGAAAACAAAATTGAGTCATCAAGGCTGAAGAGAAACGACTTTGTAGCCAAGCGTTGCCCAAACTCAGTTTATTTTTATTACGATTTGTTACAACGCCAATAGAAATACATAATGTGTGAAAATTCCAACTGTTCACGATTTATGAGAAACAGCCTGGTACCAGACGGACGGGTAGACATCGGAACCTCAGTTCCATCTATACCCTTTCGGTACGAAACCTCAAAAAGTATAATAGATAGTAATTACTGAAAAGTCAATAACGATAAAAAATCGAGAAAAAGGTTCACTGTTTTTATTAAACAAGAATTCCGTAATACAGTAAACAGGCGCTCAAACAATATGCTTATAAAGCTTTTATCAGATCTATTTTAATTGTTCACTGGAAAATACGCAATGAGAAGCTATTGAAGGATTAACATTGTACCTGTACCTACTTAAACATACATTTATTCATAAAAACAGTATAGCAATAATCTCGTTTGACTGGAAAGCTCATTAACAGGGCTTTCAGCGCATCGTGTCTTTCCGTGTACTGAAGTGACGTAATGCTTTAAATTAACGCAAATTTCGACGTTAATTATCAGAGTAAGGTTAATTTCGTGTTATTTGGATATGTGAGGGTAGTAGTACATTAAAGTTTTATGTGTCATTGATACACGTGTAAAGTATTGTAACGAGACTCGAAATTTGAAAAGTTTGATTTATGGATAATATGTTTTTGTGCAACTAGCCTGTTTTGCACGAATCATTTAGGTATATAAAAAATCAATTCAAGAGATTTATGTTACTAGAACGATTGAAAGGTTAAATAGGAGACAAAATCCCATCTGAATGGCTTTTTGTATTCGTAAGTAAAATAATGTCTTCCTGCAAGAAAAAAAAACAGAGAGTTCGACTTTCCTTTCAGAATTCTTTTTAAACATTATACTAAAGTTATATTTTGTCGACGTTAAAATATCCATAAAACTTAGAAAATGGAACACATTTATTCTATTTTCCTACTATGTTATGCAGTCTTAGTCCATAATGGTTTAAAAGGATGAGAAAATATTTCCGAGTATTTTGCATTATTATTTTATAAAGTATTCCTTTAGTGGGGAAGGCGGAAGCCGGCGCAATAACGATAGTGCTATTTAAACACACTAAGATTTAAAAAAGAATGAATTTAATACCAGTCTGAAGAAAAAAGGCATTCTATAGCTAGATTATGATTTTTTATATAAAGACAGATAAGAGAATTTAACAAATAATGTTTGATTGCATTTTCGTCAAAAGTGAGATTTCAACATTGGCTTAGGAAAATCGGTCAAGTGCTAGTTGGAATCGTGACTCTGATCATTCCCTACAAAGAGGCTATATGAAAACAAATCGTTTGGATAAGAATCAGGATCCACCAATTACCCAAAACATGTATGACACAGCTTATATGAGCACACTACAGCAACAGATGGACAGACAGAGTTGCTTCAGTATTCCCGTTATAATTTTACTCTACCATAAAAACCACACTGGACACAGGAAGAACCTACTCCTTCTTAAAATCGGAAAAAAATAACGAAAAATTCACTAAGATTAAGCAGACAGTGCTATATAAGATTGAAAGTTTACATTTTTAGAGGTGAAAAGGAAATTTCATGGAACACAACATTAGCGACATTAGCCAATAAAAAAAATATACAATCACTGTATCAATAATCTTCACTGTTTCAAAGAACATAATAAATTTCACTACGAGTGGTTTAGCAACAGGGTATTTGCTTAAATTTCAATTTTACTTGTCCATCTCAACAGGTAAGTAAGTGCACTCAACCGTTCACTTCCATTCACCCATTGAAGAAGTACTTACTCAAATTACACTAAGCATAGCCAGAAGTTATTTTGAAGGGAAGTTTCAATAAAGCAGGGATCCCGTTACTGAAGTCTGGCTTCGGCTCCAACAACTTACAATGTGCAACTACTTCCAGAAAACTTGACGGCAAGGTAATGAGGAAACGCCAACTAAAAAGCTACTGACTAGAACATACACTCTGGTGTAGATGAAACTAACAACTTTTCAGTTAGGAACGCGTTTATTTAAGTTAAATATGTGTAACTATTTTGTCTGCAAACTTTATCAACCTTTCAGTTTGTCACATATTTTGAATGATAGTCAGATAGGTAGATAAGTAGGCAGTAGATCCTTTTTTTGTTAGGGGATTGTAGAAAAATATTGAAACTGTCAAAATTTCTCAGTGCCAGAGTACATAGAAAAAGGTCGGTGAGAAACTACTCTGCTATTTCACGTCTAAAAAGTGCTGGGAAATTTTAATTTACCGAATTCTATATTTAAAAAAAAGCATTACGAAAACAGTAGCCATTTGTTTCCTTTTGCCACCTTGCATCAGTATAAACATTTATCGTTTCAAACTCCATGGTTACTCCATCCTTCCATCCTTAATGGCTGTTAAAACCTTGAGACTAAAGCGACAGTTTGCCATAATTTTACCCCATTAAACAGGCTCGGAGCAACTTGACACACAAATCAGGGCAAAAACAAGAATGTAATAAAGCACGCAGTTTACGACACCATGTGGTAGCGACGCGACGCGGTAAACAATTTTCGACAACATATTTTTCTTGTATAGTAAAATGTAGGTGCTGTTGTGGTCCAAGTAATTAGAGACTGACGCATAAATTCAAGAAAGAAACTTTAATAAACGGTACATCGACGTTTCGCTGTCGTTGTGAATGAAAATGTTTTTACAGATAATTTTTACCATGTTTTGATTGACGATTTTGACTCGGTTCGATAAGACCACATTGAATAAAATCAGAAAAAGAAACAAATCAGTTCGAGCAGGAAACTTACAGAACTGTAAACAGAACACGTTTTGGCCTATACAACTTAAAATACCAAAAAAATGCTTTTCCTCTGCAACGTAACGATCTCCTTAACCATACTCTGACTTAGATCTAAAGTTCTAAACCCGCTGTCACTTTCACTTGTACCACTTTAGCTGTCATACATATTTCACGTATTCCTTCCCTACCGCCCGAGGCTGCATAAGGTACGGAAATCGCTAAATTGATGCCCAATGTAAATGGTTTCTGGCGATTTTTTAAAGTTATGACGTCATATCCGCCCGTTAGTCTCCGATTTGCGTTACGGGGAGCTCGGGACTGTTCTGCGGGTATCGCAGTTTTCTGACACATATTATTGGATATCGAGCGATGAAATTTATGAGTTTTGCGGAATGTAATAACTGTCGTGTGGATACCATTGTGAGGGATACCGGTAATAATTGTTTAACTGAATGTGTGTTTTTCTTGGATATTTTCTGAGCCGTTTGTGACTTTTGTTTCAGTTTCGATTGACCTATTTTTAAATGGGAGTTAGTATGTATTGTAAAGACTAGACCTTTCACAACACAAGTATTGAAAAGAGATCTACAAAGGCACTGATTATTTCATTAAGTTATCTCATCTCATATTTAACGAATGCTATTTTTGTTGCATAAATAAATTTCAAGTTTAGATAAATAGTACAAATATAATTATTTTATGTTCATTCTTGTTCCATCTCCTCATTACATGCTCACGAACACTCATATTACTCTATATATTACGTAACTTCACCACCCTAACACTTTACGTGCATTACACTGCCCAAAAAATTAAAACCATGTTTGCACGTCCGTAACAAGGTAACCTACTTTCCGGAAAATGTTATTTATATCATTCGTTGAAAAATGCAGCTACATGAATAAAGACAATTATAAAGAGAGCCCTAACGACGATATACGGCCTTCGTGGGGTATAAATCTGTGAGTTTTCGGGTCCTCCACCTATGGGAGGTATGTCAACTTACAAAAGCTCTATAATTAAATAATTCTGGTGGAAGTGAGACAGCGTTAAGCTCAGCATAGAGCAGCATCTTGCTTTTACAACGGTAATAGTCCTGCTTGAAGGTCTCGTGGTACAGGCGCGTTGCAGGGTGTGTTGTTTGTCAGACACGTGCTTTTAGACGAGGGTTCTAATTAAATTAGGCGTTCCTTTGTTCGGGTATTTCTTTCACAATTTGTCGATGTTGGGAAAACGAATTTTGTATTCCTAATTGCTAGTTTTATTATTGTGGCTCATAATCCAAGAAGAATGGTCCGATTTTACTTTGAACTGTTTTTCTTTTATCCACCTTTGAATTTTTGCTTTCAAAATGATATTTTCTTTGCCAGTAAGTTACCAATCTTATAAAGTACGAGAGCTATATGAGATTGAAAAAGTTACATGGGGTACTTAAAAAGCTTTGAACCCGCAACCCTCTTAAAAGTCACCCGCAATCCGAGGTCAGATTGTTACTCCGCCGTAAATATGTATGTGGCACACACCTGTTTCAAATGAACAAATAAGAGCCTTGGGTACTTTGCTTTATTCCTTTAATCTTTTAAATGCTTTAACTTTTTTATTGCGATTTTTGAATGAATTTTGCAAGTAAATATTCGGAAGTATAGTGTTTTCTTGGGTTTACGCGAATGTTAGACATTGAAATTAAACTACTTTTACGGATTTTATCGCGGTTCAATTTTAGATTTTAGTTCCCGACGTTTCGAAACCTTTGCAGGTATCATGTCTGCCCGTAACCATGTGACAACTAAAATTAAACCGCGAAAAAATCCGTAAAAGTAGTTTCATTTCAATATTCGGAAATATGACAAAAACTAACAAGGTAAAAGGATGGTACACTAAAATTATTTTAATATTTAACACAAACATCACATGAATTTATTCATTTTAACTCAACTTATTACTTTCATGACTAAACACACGGCAAAAATTCATAACATAATTCTCCAGTCATATTTACACTGCAAGTGAAGTAAATCATATTCTAGTTCGTACAGCTCTTTATGCAAACACACTCGTAATGTTATCTAAACTAAAATATCACTGGAACACTACCCTCTAGAGAAAAATATCTAGAAAACAGACAACCTACAGTCTACATGCTAAGCAATT
Source organism: Trichoplusia ni (assembly GCF_003590095.1). NCBI lineage: Eukaryota > Metazoa > Arthropoda > Insecta > Lepidoptera > Noctuidae > Trichoplusia > Trichoplusia ni. The sequence continues at coordinate 5,412,089 of NC_039499.1, forward strand.
TAATTTTTCCCAGCCCGTTTCTACGATGCAGGTTAAACAACTTGTTCTTATCTTTTTAACTAAAGAGGTTTTATGTTAAACAGAGTTTTAAATGCGTATAACTATTTAACTTTCGAACAATAGAAAAGGAATTGTTTCTTTTTTATTTTTATTACCGGCTTTTAGTTAACTTGTAATGTACTTATTTTTAGATTGAATCTTGTATGTACTTAAATTTTCTGTTTGACATTCAATTAGGATGAATGTCGGTTTTATAACATATTGATATGCATGTCTGATGATTAAGCCTGAAGGTGGTCATAGATCAGCTAAAACCATTCTCAATCGAAAAAAAAAGGATTAGGAATCACAGCTTTCACTTAACCATTTTTTTTTTCTTGTAAAGAAAAAAAACCCTTAAAGAGTTTTCTACAAATATATATTTTTTGCAAGACATTTTTTAAAGTTTTTGAAAATTTAATCTCTTTCAATTTCAAAAGTTGCCGACCCCTGTCATAGGCACTTTATAACGCAGTAATAAAAATACCATGGAGTTTGAATTTGGACATTTTTCATTGCATATATTTTCGTTCGCTTTTAGATTTAATGCTGTAAGTGCCTCGACAAATAAGTGTTGAAATGTGTTAGTATTCATGGGCACGTTTTTATCGATGTACATATGCAAAATGTAATATTTAAACGGATGACGATATTGGAATGAACGACATTTTTCACTGTATTTGGCATTACAAATATTTGTTTTTCCTAAGTTCTTCTTTGCATGACAAAAACAGAAACGAGTTTTTTACTTGAAATGTCTAATATCAATACTTCAACGTAGCGAATGTAATTAATCACGTAAGATATAAGTATTAAGTAGACGGCAAAAAAAACGCAATTTGGCTAAAAGCTATTTTATCTGAATACCTCTGGTGAAACTTTTTCACTCTACAGATTATTATTCTTTATCATCAACCAGCTCATGATTAATTACTAAAGATAATATTCTCAAGGAATCTTTTTCTTACAATCTTAGTAAAGATAACTATATAAGTACACTTACTATAAAGAACATCAAAACTGTAGCCGTTGTTAAAGCGAGACAGATCACTGTACTAAGCATAGTTCCATCCCTCTCTCACGACGACATTTACCCTGTTATAACGGCCCATAGTATAGGCCTGCTAAGTAAAGTCGCTACCTGTCCAGGAATCCATGTTAATTCAGCGCCGAGGTCGCCACTTAATATGATAATCAAGACATTACCAGTTCAAATACACTGCTTTTAATGAGAAAGCGTGGGGGCGGGGCTTAGCCGTGACTTACGGACACACAGGCTTATAAGAGAGTAGGTAACTCTAAAAAGTTTCATGACCACAGGGTAAAAACGGAATCTAATACTGAGGCTCGTGATATCTAGGTAGTTTTAATTTTCACAGACGACGATGATACTGAAATGAAATACTCAAAATAAAAATCGAGCTAAAAACATGGTTATTACGATCATGAAATGTCAGCCAACCGACTTGTTTTCCTATTTATACGGAACCCCTTTATGTCACGAGTTGAACTAGACTAGATTTTTCTTAATTACAACTCCTTAGGTATGATCTTTATAGGTTTTTTTAACGTGATAAATTTAAAATATAAAACATAGATTGAAATGGTGGCAAAAGTTGCATTTATATTAAAAACCATATGTAACTCGTAATATCGTTATTTTAATAACGTAAACGGGAATTATCACCAACATGCTCACTTTAGATGGCTTAACGTTTTAACCAATAGGGATGATGACTGGGTATAAAAAGAAAAAATCTCATTAGTCCCTCAGTGAGATAATTGAAAAGTCTGAGACACGCATTTTTTCCTTTTTCAGAAAAACTAGAATTGACAAAGATTTACTTGCTTTAAAGTTTAGGAGAGGGGGCTTGTGACGTAACGATGGGGTAAAATTTATACTCAAGCGTGACGTCACGCGTAAGTTTCATTCACTGTAATTTGGTCAATTTATGTTTGCGGGACAAATTAAAAAATACGTATCCATTATTATACAAGAAACTACAAGACGAACACTGCAAAAAAAAATTGTCAACATCTATATTTGCACTAGTCGTGGTTACAAGAAGACTTATGTACTTATTTGATCATATCTAGTGTCCTTACATCCATAAACTTAATGAATATAGTTTAGTTTGCACTACTGTGTTGTACACTACACTGTTGTTTAGCTGTGTGTATCAACAAATGAGAGTGCAAGCCTACATACTAGCATGTGACGTCACGCTGCGAGCTCGTTGCGCGACATTCTTGCTTCCCTAAGCACTCGCGGTCTTTTGAATAATGATAACTTGGAATACGACCGTACGGTATAAGGTACGGAACCTATTATAAGTACAGACTTTAAGGTGACAAAATTGCTGAAAATAATCTGTCTGATATTAGGACAATTGGCAAGACATTGAGGAGTATGTCGTGTTAAAATGTGAACCCAACAGTGGGCTACACAGATTGTAATATAATGAGGTTTGTTACTAATTATGTCATTGTTTTTAAAAATGATTTTATTTTGTATCATTTTCGTTTACGTAAATTCAAAGAGTTACTTCCGTTTGAACAAAAAAAGGCGTTCAAATTAATATATTTCGCTGAGTTAACGTGAACGATTATTATTTTAATTAAAATATATTATTGTTCCCGATCAATCGATTAATTTCAAATCGCCTTTTACGTCACAACACAAGAAATGTTAACTAACAAAGTATTAGAAAGATACCTCCTGTATTTAAATAAAAATACCTTTGCATACAAAGATAGAAAGAACAAAAAAAAACAAAACCAGATAAACGTATTTATAACACGCAACCACGCTTTAAAATGACAGGAAAACCAGCAAACATTCCTAAGAGGAAACCCAATCAGATCGCTAAGAACTTTCTTACCAAGGAAATAGAAAAAAAACCTTTTGAGAAAAGTTGTTGGAAAACATGTTTAAATGTGTATGGAAGTTGGCGAGACTTGGTCGGACTTGGCCAAGTTGGCGACGTAATCAGTCAAGTAAATGCCTTAGTTAGGTGACAATTGTTAGATTTTTTAATGCTGTTGTTTTTGTAGATCGATCTCGTCGATCTTCCCTTTAGATGGTTGTGAAAAACAGTCTGGGGTCTAAGTTATCCAGCAGAGGCACATTTCGGAAGTATTACATACTAGCTGTTGCCCGCGACTTCTTCCCGTGGGTAGAAGATATAAGTTATGATTTATACCTGCCCTGTTTTTTTCACATTTCCCATTGTATCTTCGCTCCTACTAGTCGCAGCATGATGATTTATGATGAATGGTCTATTCAACACAAAAAGAATTTTTCAATTTGACTCGTAGTTCCTGAGATTAGTGCGTTCAAACAAACTCTTCAGCTTGACGACCTCCGTGGTCGAGTGGCGTACGCACCGGTTTCAAGGTGTCGCTATCTCTGAGGTCCCGGGTTCAATCCCCGGTCGGGTCAATATAAAAATTCACATTTCTACATTGTCTCGGGTCTGGGTGTTTGTGGTGCCTTCGTTGAATTCCATAACACAAGTGCTTTAGCAACTTACTTTGGGTTCAGAACAATGTATGTGATGTTGTCCGCATTTATTTATTATTTATATATTAGTATATAGATGATCACCCATTTAAAGATAAAGAATAAGAAGTTTCAAGGAATATTGAATTTCTTTTAGTTCAATTCTCCTGAAGCAGATCCTGATCTAGTATAACTAGGATCGAAAAGAGGCCTCGTCCTCCATGGGGGAGGAAACGGATAGTGTCTGCTCCCTCTGTAGACTCTGGCTAACTAAACCTGAGCCACTGTGCATCATCTTCCGCATTTGATCAGTTAATGCCTGCCAATGGATTATAATTCATATACATCTCGCAATACAGAACCCGAAGCTAAAGATATTTGTACTAAATATTTTCCACCACCACCATAATATATGTATATTGTCATATACATATATTATGGTGTATTCAACTTAAAATCTCTACGACTGATAATGAAACACATACCGTCAAAATAATCCTCAAACAATTTATCAAAAACATCAAAACACCGTTTTTATTCGCATGAAATCCCAAAACCCATTCTCGCAAACTCATTGACACGTAAATGCACATTTATTGACAAACTGCTTACTTGACTCAAAAATCTTCGAGCCGGTAACAACGGAGACATAAAAGTAGCTATAAAAAGTTTATCCGGCCGGAGCGAATGCCCGGGTGTTAGGGAACCAGTCCAGTAAAGGATAAGCGATGAAAGGGTGAAGTGCGCTAGAAATCTACGATGAATATTGATACAAACATTCTGAGATTTATTCTGTTCGAGAACTTGAAAGATTTTTCTGTTTTTTTCATATCTGCAAAATAGTATCAATCAAGCTCGCCTAATTTATAATACTCCACCTAAGCCTATAACTGACCTTCCTTATAAAAATAATCTGTATGGTTTAAAAAAAATGGTTGATAAAAGAAAATTATTATTAGTTAGATGAGGTTTTAGAAAAAAATAAATGTAAATCTTTCGGTTATAAAATAAATTTAAATAGTGGCAATAGCTGTGTTGTAATTATCAGAAACTGTATTACTAGCGGTTATTTAATTTGTACAAGTCAAGAGTAATCTTGTAATCCTTTTGTTAGACAAAAGGATTATAGCATCGCCCAGCATAGCTTCCACTGTACACACAGCTTGACCCTTGCTGAATTCAATACACTTTTACATCTAATTCAATAGTGTTCTTCTTTTCACATGGTTTGATATCAAAGTCCGTTGCCATGGCAACCGGCCTCCTTCAGGTCCAACGGAGCGAGGATAACTTCGCCCGAGGTGAGGTCACTTCGTCTTCAGTCCAGGATTATATTTCCGACATTCATTGCTTACAATAGAAACAGATAGAGGAATTACATTTCGGCTTTTGTACTGGAAGTATAATTATCGAATGTACTGTTGTATCTATTAGATATTTTGAGGTAAAACCGTTTACGACCTTATCATATTGTAATATAATGTTTCGTGAAACAAAATATTCAAGAATACATTCCTTTTAAGAAGCTTTTGTAGTTCATTAGATTAAGCCTGTAGCAGTAAAGCTTTACACGTCACTATGTTTTTACATTCTGGAAATGGCATCCTAAAAATCAGCATAACCTTAGATCTTTTGGTTATTGAAAAACAGTTTTAAATATTTTCAACTTTATCGAATTTACATCAGTTTAAGTAGGTACTTTAAACTTCCACGTATTTTTTTTTAAAACGACTCCCGGTCTCAGGAATTTATTCCGTGTATCGCGGGGGGGGGTGTCCACAAACATACAAATCACACGCACAAAGACACCCATTTAAAAGCGCACTAAATCGCTTTTGCTTATAAAATGGTACGTTGTGTGAAACGCAATGCAATTTGATTGTAAATCGCTACGTCATCACAAAGGGATTAGAATGATTCAGCTATGTCATGTGTTTTAATAGAACGAGGATTTTGATATAAATATAAATGGCGCTGATTATTAAGATTTTTACACTAGGTTGGACTTGATACTCAGTGATTTAACTCTGTTTTAAAGTTAGTCTGAGCGCGCAGACTTTGTCCAAAGTATTTTCAATGCTTATGTAAGATTATTTTTTCGTTTTCTTAGAACCTGTTGGTATGTTAAAATTTTCGGATAAAGAAGACTTGCGCCGACTTGTACAAAATAGTCTAACAGCAGAAAACCTGTGTTCCTGGAAAAGTTATTTTCCCTAAAGTGAACTCTACATTCGTTTAGTACACCTTACTACTAATAAATGACCGTTTTAGTATTCAAAATAAGTTCACTATCTACTTATAACGCTATCTCTCATACCTCATACGCAAACAGTTTCAATGTAGTGCGGTCACAAAATGATGCATCACAGTTCCAGACAGTATACCGCTCAATAGAAACGTCGCGTGATTACCGCGCTGTTATGCTCTTTGACTGAGTTTGATGGAATTATATTGAGCTCAGCTTTTGATTTAGAGGCAAATTATTATTCGTCAGCAGTATTACTTGTTACGTTCATCTAGGTATCGGTTGGGAAAATTTGTCTAGAGTTTTTTGGAGGGAGAATTGTGATATGCGGCACAGCGAATCTAGAATAAACTACTGAAATTTCAATTTTCTGAATTTTGTCAGGTAAAAAAAGTGTGCTGCACATAATAAAGAGAAATTATTAAAGGTCTTTGTACTTATGTATATAGGGAAAATAATCGTGTTATATCATCAATAATAAGAGTTTGACTAGCGACCTCTCTGCCGCATCACCTTATAATTAAGGACTCCTGTTGTGGCCGAAACTGATCGAGCTATTTCGACAAATAAGAGCGAGTAAACGTTTTTTAAGTAAATAGTAAGGAATTTGCACTAAGAAAGTTATTTGAATAATTTTTTATCATTGTTTTAAATATCCCTTCTATACATTTACAATGAATTTCTGAAATATACAATAACAAGCATACTGCACATAAGAACAATATTTCACCATATTTCCACATATCAGAAACACACCCTAGTTCCTGTACCCGCTCTCGCTTATACCATATACGTGTGTCGTGCGGTTGCGGGCGCTGCGTCATCACGGCTGTGTGACGTCACGCCGCATACGACAGCCCCGAGCAGGTTCAACACAAAGTTGTGCTATTAACGAGCCGCACTGACGTTCGCTCTACTTGACTTAGTAACCAACTTGCCTCGATAACTGTTGGGAAGCAACGGTGTTAGATTGTGGAGGAGGTGTTGTTACAGGTGAATTGATACGAAATTATTTTATTCAAGGTGATAATTATATTTATGTTTTTTGACAGTTCAAAATAAGTAGGTACTTTTTTTCCTTAATTTCGGTATTTCCTTAATTTTCATCAATGCCTTGTTTGAGTTGAAATGAATTTTATTTTTAATACAATGAGCGCAAAAGTTTGAATTAAAATAGTAAAAGGAGAGGCTGACAGCAATTAAATTACTTATTTGCTTATTTGTAATAGTTCCTAAGATATTTGTAACTTTCGCTTAAACCTCTTAAATCACATGTTTTACACACACACTTAAAACTCGACATCTCAACATTTTTCTTTTGTTTTTACGTCACTCCTCAACTTGCACAGTCCAAGTAATGGCGAACTAGGTTATTCACCCTGAAAATCCACGTCAATCTCGCAGGTCTGTCAACCGTTCCATCTTCGCACAGTAATTGGCCGAGGACACACTCACAGGGCAACACCGGGTCACTGGTCTTCCCATTACATTGTATTGTCTTAAACCAAGGACGGGGGCTAACATGTGACACAGTTTCTTCATGTGGAATACATGCAACTACTACGGTTAACTATCTACAGTTTGAGGAAATATTGTGCACGGATAGTCGAGTAGTTGAAGTCATCAAAAACTCACTTTGGGCGACGTGTGGCGGCTTCGATCCCTGCGTAGGGTACGCGTGTGTGTGATCCAGAAATACTTGCATGATAACTTGGATGTTTCATATGGAAAATTAATTTTCATAATAATAAGGTGCTCATATGCAATTTGATTTAAACAAAGCAACTTATTTATATGTATACCGAAACAATACACGTCTGAAAAGGTGCTTCGGATGGGAGGCAACGCTCGGACAGAGGCAAGTCTCCATTTTCCAGTACCCAAGGGCTTTAGTCTCCACCGAAGCGTACCTTTGTAGGACTAGGGACTAGAGAGAGGAAACTTCGATGGTTTAATATACTGTTACCAACATAACATATGCTAGTAAGATCGATTCTTAAAAGCGAAACTTAAATATCCAATTTCTGCACGTGAATTGAATATTTGTGAAACCCCCATAACAAGTATTAAATTCCTTAGTGCGAAAGTCGTTTTTTTTCAATGAAAAAATGTACCAAATATGTAAAACTAGCTTTTCGCCCGCGTCGAGGTCGGTTATATCGCGTTTCCAAGAGAACTCTTCCAAAGTCCGGGATAAAAACTATCCTATGTTCTTTCTCAATGTCAACTCTATCTGTGTACCAAATTTCATTAAAATCAGTTCAGTGGTTTAGACGTGAAAGCGTAACAGACAGACAGACAGACAGAGTTACTTTCGCATTTATAATATTAGTAGGGATTAGTATTACAATCATTGTATCATTAAAATCAAAAACCTTGAAAAACTTGTACTAACAAGTTCATAGCTCAATAACAAAGATGGCGAAAAGATAAAGAAACGACACGTTATAAGCTCACATTCGGCGAAGCAATCAGAAAGTCTGTCATGACACATCATACATAATTAACCTAGGTAATACAGTTGGAGTACGGGCAGAGGAGCCCGCGAATACCGCAGACCGTTTTTAATAATGTTTACTGCATGACAGACGCGAAACAGAAGGTTCATTGCGTTGGTGGAAGAAATTTTGAGATTGATTTCATAAGCTAATTTTTAAGTGTTTTAATGTAGAGTAAAATTTGCGTTTAATATGAGTACAATCCCTCATAAACATTAAATAAATAAACAATAAATAAAGGGTTTTCTTCTTGAAAATAATGTTGAGAAATTTACATATTTTCACATCAACGTTTACAAACATAACTAGTTAAACAGACAATCTGAAACAGGAGGCTTTTCATAATAAAAAGTAAGAAAAAAAACGTAAAAATTTATAAAATCAAAATTACTCCATTCCATTCCGTTTCGCACAGAATATTAAAATTTTACTCGTGATTTTTTCCGTTCTGAGTCGACGTGTCGCTAACAGGCGACATTTTACCGTTGACATGACAACTGCAGCTGTCAACCGCTGTCAGCTTCACCCATTGAATGCTTTTGACATTTGTCAACGACACTCGACGCTAGTTGACGTCATAATGACAGGTACACATGTGTCATCGGAAAAGGGCCCATCTGTACTGGAAAAGAATTTTGCAAATCCATCCATTATATTGCACCGTTCGGTTTGTGATTTAAACTATGGCGATACATGATTTAGTAATAGTTTTTTTTTATGTTTAACTAATATTATGTTTATTAGTCACGTCTTTGCATTGGTTGTCAAATATTATTAGTTATGTTCATGTAGTATTTGTGACACTTCTATCTTGATTTTATCGTGACAAATACCAACAAGTGGGCTAGAGGGTTGCCAAATGAAAGTTATTTGTGGTTTTTAATGTATTTAAATAAAGAAATACTTACATAAACAAGTTTATATCGTATTTCATAGTCTTTATAAATGTACTCTCAAAGATATTATCTCACTAATGTTTTAAATCACAAGTCCTTTGAAAAAGAAATCACATAAAATTAGAGCAGGAGTCATAAAACGCAAAATTAAATGCTGTAAATAAAATTATTTCTTCAAATAGCTAATTGTACCAGCCCTGACAAAAGAATAGAAGTTCTCGAAATACCAGCCGCATTCGCAAGCAAGAATGTACAAGAAAAAGTACCAAAACAAGTTATGAGCGTGAATTAGAATAAAACGAAGCAATCGCTAGGGTTTAGACCTCGTTTGCAAGCGACTAGCGAGCGCTAAGCGATGCACTTTTATACCGTTAGAGTTTTTAATCTATTTTTAATTTCGTTTGAGTTAAAACGAATGGAGGTATTTTGTTCACGGAGTTCTATTGCTCTGCTGCGAGTAAACATAGAGTGAATTAATGCGGAGAATCGCACTTATAAACAAACGTTATTTTATTTAGCGATTTAAGCCAGTTTAACCAATTTCAATCGTATGTTACCTCGGTTAAAGTATAAATTCCTTTAACGAATGCACGTTTTATGCACAAATTCTGGTAAACGTTTAAAATGAAGTCAAATTTGGGGGGTTTTTGTTTTACGTTTTTTTATTTATCCGTTTTAGCACACATTTCAACACATTTTACAGATTTTCGCAGCTCAATACGTGAAAAAGAACGGAATTATGATTTACGAAAAAATAAACCCTACCAGCAAATTATCAGCTACGTTTTTAAATCAACAACCGACACTTTAGTTACTAAAATGGAAGAATCTACGCTTTGAACTGAATATTTCCCATTCATTATTTTAGTAAAACATTTTTGATAGACAAACAAACAGGTGCGAAGTCTAAGGCATAAATAAACCACAATCTAAATCGACTCAAGCGGAACAAAAAATAGTTACATATATAAAGAAAAGCATACATACATATATACATATATAAACACAGCCTATAAAATAAAACTCCCAGCTCTGTCTATTCCACATTAGCGTATACACCGCGAGTATACAAATTGTCGTGTCACCATTATCCGGCCGCAACTAGCAGTGCGCACATAATTATATCAACGTATACAGCTTGTATTGTGAATTAATTAAGCGTGTCTAGTTACTCATGCAGGCAAGCATGGCGATTAATGTCTACACTTCTGCTGGAGCAAGCTTGGAGAAATTTTGAAAATTAAAGTTGCATCATAAAGTTGATTGACGAAATACAATTAAGGTGCTTAATAGGATCGATGGATGAGATCTGAAAAGTAATGAATTTGGATTTTTTTGCTATTATGGTCCCATTGCTAGGCAAAAGTCTCCTTTTGATTTTTCTTTAAAATACATACTTAACTTATTTTTTAAATTTACAAATATAATTGTTATATGTATGCGAATAGGTTGGGTTCAAGTTTTCATTAGCCTTAAGATTTGTCTGACAAAATTGTTTAGAATTTATGTTGAATAGGTGTTTGAGTGTATCCGGTGAAATTGGAAGTCACTGGTAGAACTTGGAAAAACCTAGGCAAATGAGGTATTACTGAATACTAAAATACGTCTCACTTAATGATATATTTTAAAACACTCATTTTCGACTAACCAATATTTTCCACAAAATTATTTTCATAATGAAAAATATCCTACAAGATACGAAAGACAGATTTAAACGTAGTACTTTAAACTAGTATTTTCCTCGAGATGTTTCATAATATTGGAGGACATTTATAACGCAAAACCGTTCGTATATTTCTTTATTCATGCTCCAAGTCACAATGCTTCCTAACGGAGTTCCTGCTTTAATATGACCCGGATGCAAGGACTCAAGGATATGGAACAAGGAAGCAAGAATAGAATGCAAGAAGCACAATTCTTGTAATATTCAAGGAAATATTCAGTATCTTCTGTAAAGTATTCAAAATGATTGTCGCAGCAGACATTGCAAAGACCGAACTACCGTATTTCAAAATTATATTTATTTGTACTTATTTCAGAGAATTCTCTTGATGAATTTCAAAATGGAAGACTAGATTAGAATAACTTTAAACTAGAATATTTAAATTGTTTGTGAAAAGAAACGGTCTACGTAGTAAATACTTGACGTATTTGATCCCTTTTTAGGTATCTACGACTAATTTTCCTTTTTTAACAGTGTAGAAGGATCAGGGAAATTCTAGACTTCATTTTGCATAATAAACAGATTCTCATCCAAGAGACCAGCATCTCACGAAATCAAAAAAATATATATAATATGCTTAAAGGCACGCGTCATTTGACACTAAAGTCATCGGATATTGAAAACTCCTCAAATATTCAACAACATACCCACAACATGACGCTAAATTGAAGAATCCAAGCAAAAATACAACTCCATATATTAGAGTACGTATATATTTTTCCCGCGTAACATAATCAAAGATGGCGTCTCCTCGCGTGATGTATGTACGTTCAGGACGTCCTACATTTTGATTTAATACACTAAAGTTTGCTCGAGGAAGAGTTGACGCGACAATTATTTCGTCAGAACGAGCTCCTAATATATCTGTCATAATAAATTTGTTTCACTTGATGTTGTCAGGCCTCTTATTATGTAATTTGTTTGCCTTCAGTATTTTCTGGGCTTTAGCGCATCTTCTTTGAGACTTGGCAGACGATGTTTAATTTAAAGGTTTCCATAATTTTTTTGAACTAATATTGTTCCTGAATAATAAACCAATACGCGGCTAAACGATTAAATGCCTAAAATGGAACAATATTATTAAAATAATGCATCATCATGATTAAAGACTCCATTTTGTATTCAAAAATATTTGTTACTATTAGTTGCTTCTACCAAAACCTCATTAAGCAGTTTAGGCAAGTGTGGAAACAAGATAGTAAACTTAATTAAGCACAGTGACATCTCTTTCTACAGAGTGATACTTTAAAGTTCAAAAGTAATCTAATAAACCCACCTGTCACACTTCACAATCACTTGTCATCGGAATATTCTCAACATGTCCTGAAACACTTGTTTGACATGTTCCCTCCATAATAAATACCTGTTCAAACAAGCTACGTTTGTGCGGTACGTAAATTAACTTGTTACTGCACGGTGACACCCGCTTGTCAACTTGCCTAATTATTTTAGTTTAAGGTAGAGGTGGTTACAGCTGGAGTTAGTGCTGGCAGGATAGTACTCGCTTTGTTTCCCTACTAGTTAGAAAGTTTGCTTATCATGGAGTGTATTAGACAAGTGAATTTGATTCAGAATGTTATAATTATGCTTGCTGATCCGGACAACTTCGTTTTGATCTGATTTGTGCATCTAAGTCTCCGACTTTATTCTGTTTCTAAATATTGAAAATTGTGAATAGTTAATTTTTTTATCATATACTCAGTATTTTTTTGCAAAAGCTTCAAAATGTGTTTATCTTACATAACTTTACACTAGTTCTATGTAAACATCTTAACCCCAAAACTATGTTTTATGAAATTTGGTTTCCCGAACTGATCTGCCTTTGAAATAGTCTTACAGATAATGAGATAGCGTGTAATTTATGCGGAGGTACGCAATAATTAGTATCTTGATGTTCGAGTATTGGTATTTCGTACAATGCTTGTATTTCACACGTCGATATCCCTATCATTTGAATTAACGAGTGTTTTAGAAGGTTTAGGATATTTATACTTTAGTTTATATTATACTTATTACGCGGAAATCTGGTATATGGCTGTTTAAAAGAGAGAAAAAGTGAGTTTATGCATATACTATAGCCAAAAGAAATTCACTTTCATAAAGCTTTTCTGAAAACCCACTGTTAAGGAATTAATTTTTCCTTGCAAAACTTTTTATCTATTGCTATTTCTGACAGAATCGTAATACTGTTTAAGTATAATAAAGTTAAAAGAAATACTTACAAAAAAGTTACTTCAACATTTTCAATACTTTTAAAAGCAATTTTTCAACAAGGCATATTAATGCCTATCCCTGTAGCATTTAAATTAAACGTATCTACATGAACAGAACCCGAGCTCTCTTAGAAAGCAATGCTTAAATACAATCCGACATTCCCCACGTGAATTGGGATAAACCCTTTATAGACAAATTGAATCGACTTATCTTACAGCTGGATGCTATTCTCCGAGGGCGTTCCCTAATATATTTACGTGAAAACCTTAAAAAGGTGCGTAGGGTTTCCAGAGGTGAAATAATTTCGGTGAAACAATACATACTTGAAATCTAAATATAAAAAGCGAGGACTTTGTACACAGAGGGGTTTCGTACGAATAGGTGAGAGAAGAAAATAGGCATCCATCAAATTTATGACTGTAACTTGATCTCGATTTTTGTTTTCATTGTTTAAGCAGCAACTGAAATACATCATCTAAAAATTAAGATTCTTTAGTTGTCATATTTCATGAGAGACTGTCTTGTAACAGACGGGCATACAGACGACCAGACGGGTCGTTTTACACTTGCGAACGGAACTCTAGAAATAGTTAACTTGATAAGATTATACATAAAACCATGTAAGACCACGTGTTCATGACTAACTTTTGCATAGAAAGTGTATCAAAATATTGTCACTGAAAAAGTACTTAAATAAGTTTCAAAACCCGGCCAAACTCCCGACCACAACAACAAAGGGGAACAATGTGAAATAAACTGTATGTATATAAACATAAAAGCCTTTTCACCTTGCTATTCATTCAGAAACTTCCATAAAACTCGTATCCCCAAGGTTTTTTCTATAGATTATCAATCACAATACATTTACGAAAACCAGGTCAACACTCATACAGCATCGATTTGAGTGAAACTTTGTTTTATGTAATCGAAAAGTTATGTTTGAAAATGTTTTCATAGAACCGCCCGGTCGTGGCAAAACCACTTATTTTGTTTACCCCTCAAAGTTTACGGATTAAGGATAAAATCATTATATTTTTTTGTAATATAATGCTGGAAGACTGAGGAGGTAATGTTGGAGAAAAGAACATTGTATTTGGTATTTTTTGGTTGAATCTGTCAACAATTTTCCAATCGTCTCTTCCTTCATTATAAATGATCTGAATTTTCTAGCCTGATGTTTTTTACCTAAGTCTCATAATTTGTTAAGTGGCAGTCATATGTATAATTTATATATATTACAAGGGCCTATTTTAATGAGGATAGTAAAGACAAGAGATACACACAGACAATTTATATTCGTCGCACTTTTCACAGCCACAGAAAATAAAAAAAATCTTAAAAAATAATTAGCTTTCCATCGATCGGAATAAAATACGAAATGTAATAAAACTAGAGCTGAGAGGGAAACGGTGTTACTTGTAACGGTTACCTTAAATCTCACAACTTCAAGTAGTAAACAGATGAAGTGCTTTCGAGTTTTGTTTTTATTGGGAAAGTAAAAAGGCTTTCCAAGGAGGTCGAATATTACTGGCCTCATCAATAACTTACTGATTTGAGGGTTATAGAAATCTATATCAGATGAATATTTTGAAATTACTTTGATTATTTTCTTAGCTTTTAAATCTGTGTTACGAGAACTTCTAGGGGTGTGTAAAAATTTAATCAAAAGAGAGACTCTTCTGTCATTCGATTTTGACAGATGCATCGAAGAAAGGTGAAAGGCAGTAATAGTGGCTTAAATCATAAGTTCAGACTGGAGACCCAAATATTTCCAAGTTTGAACATTTTTAAAATGAACGCAAAATGTATAATTGTGTAAGTTAAAGTTAAAGCAAAACATGGAAAGCATTTACCTCTGCGCAAAAAGTACTAAATGAAAAAAAGCAAATATAAAAGAAGATCTAGGTAAATAAAGGCACTATTCACAGTCTAAACCTAATACAATCACAGCTAGGTCATTCAGTGCCTTAAAATTCAAATTAGCGTAATAATCGTGAGCAATAATATTTGCTCAGGGCTTTGTTTGCGTTCAAAACCGCGGGGTCGTATCTAATTTGCCGGGATATCGTGGCGTGCCCAATATGCCAGCTTTAATGAAAATCTAAATTTAGATCAGCTATTTATACGTACATCGTGTGTTTTTTTTACTGTTGTTTATGGACAGTGGGCAGCGTTAGGCTTTGAGATTTCCGTAAAGAGATTTTTTCTATAGCTTTATTGAAAGGGACAAAAATGAGATATTGATATTGTTACAGGACTAATTCACTTATTTATGAAATATTCTCTTTTCATGTCCTCATTTCATATTTATGTAAATTTTAATACATTTTTGTGAACTGTTTTCTTCGCTATAGGTACATTATGTAAGGTACAAAAACAAAAACCTAAATCGAGAATACAAAAACATTGTTTGCCGAAAAAACCAACAAACTTTCCAAACAAAAAACCATTTACATCCAGACATTAACCGTTAAAACACAAGTTAATCCCAAAAGTAGTTATAAAAACAACAATTGGGCCACATTAGTGGGTCCTAAAACTTAATAGTCAGGTGCGGTTTACGGCGATTGCTTTCGAGCCTCAGTCACAATGAAAAGAGCTGAGACCGCAGCGCCCTCTATCGACCATCGATGTGAAGTGAGGCAGGTGCGTCCCTAGTCCCGATGGCCCACAAAATCGGATTCAACCTCCGGATTAAATTTTGTAATGGCCGGCGTCTGGCTGGAGAGTCAGCGGTTGGATGTGCTAGCTGTTGATTCTGCCATGATACCTCTTATTTACAGTTTAAAGTGCCTTCATGTATTAAGTTTATTTCTCAGATAAAACAAAGTTCTAAACAAAAACAGTCAGCTAACATAACATATTACGCACTAAGGTAAATAGTCCACAAAGGTTTTCCTTTTTCACGTAACTTTTTGTGCTATCTCTTTTTGTTCAACTCAAACAACTTTTGAAGCATAGCGTCATCGTTGACCACTCAGCAGTGTCAACTCAACACCAATATCTTACGATTGCTGACCGTTAAACCTCCCTGTATACCTTTTTGCACCCTATAAGTCTGTACCTTAGACCGCTCCTACAAATCGTGGCTCTGACACGATCCTCCCGTATCGATCCTTGTTTACAGTTCCAATCGTTACAACATTGATTACAACTTTACACCTCGATTTTTTATTGTTACTGCCGTTTTATTGGGGTTAACTTTCGCTACCTAGTTGCTTTAGTTTGAATTAAATTTAAAATTGCGCATCTAGTGTAATAAAAGTTATTTAAGTGTTAATTTTGGATTAGAAGGAAACGCATATATCAGTCCTGTATGTAACTACAGATATTGAAAAGGCAAAAGTTCAAAAACGTCCAATGATTAACACGAATACAATAATACAATTGAACTCTGTAACTCAACTAACGAGTGCTCTATAAAATGTATTTAACTTTTATAATAATAGTTTAGAAACTATAAGTTCCTCTCGATGTCTAACATCGCCAGTAATCTCAACATTCCGCCAACACAATTTAGACGGCATCTTAACACGTCCTCGAGGCATACCTCAGCTATAATACAACTTATTAATTCAATTTTCAACGTAATTGCCATTAGAACTTCAACACATTGACCTGAGCGGCATGCCAAACCACATGTAGCCGTCCTTCTCGCACTTACACATGTAACACGTGAGCCATCACCCGTCTCGCTCCCTCAGGAACGCGCGAAGTTGATCAAAAGTTTTAATTGCCTGTTCAAATTTTATTTGAAACGCTATATTACAATGTTGGAATAAGGTTATAAATGTGAACCGTGTTGGTTTTGTATTATTAATGTTGTATTTGTTATGTTAATGTCAGCTTTCGTTACTTGTTTGTGCGGTAAATAACAATGGTTATTATAAATACAAGCGATGTTGAATGTTTTAATCGCGGATTATAAAGTAAATAAATAATAACAGCCTGTGAATGTTTCATTGCTGGGCATTGTCATGAATCTATAGAGAATAATTCATTGCATTCCGCGTTTAATCACTGGACGTTAGCAAGACGATTCCAGATTGTTGGAATCTAGGTTTTCAGTGGTCTCTTAGAATTCTGACACAAAATACACTAATTACTTCGTAATGCTACACAGTGGTATGTATATGTCTCTTAAAATTTCATTCAATGCTAATTTTATCTTACCCGCAAGTCAAGATAATGTTACATCATGATCGCATTCAAAAAGGTTACTTCAAACGTAGGGAAAGTAACTTTCCCTTAAGGCAAGTTGAACTTTTCAGTTTATTAATTTGATTGAAGAGTCAACATTAGTGCATGTATAATGTAACTTGTCTACAGGCTCTAACCGTTTTTCGTAAAGACTATTATTTTGATAAACGGATCGTTTGTCTATAACCCTGGATATAAAATTGAAAAATCTGAAAAACTACGTTTTAAATATCATAAATTGCAAAATATCGAATATGAATTAAGTAGGCATGATTAATGTCCCTCCCTGATATACGAGAAGAGGAATTTGCTCTACAATTCACAAGCGAATCGAAAAATATATTGAAATGTCAGTACAACAATTTCCAATGAAATTTCTACGCCCATATATTACGTAAGGTCATTTCGGATGGTCATATCCAAAAAATATACCAATATGGCAATTATGCAAATATTCGGCGATAAAAATAGATAGTATCGGAGTCGTGCGATCGGATCGCGCGATTTTATTGTCGTAAAAGCGCAAAATGATATTAATGGACACATTAACATTTAAGGGGTAGTTTCGAGAGGTTGTTCAGGTTGTTTTATGGCCGAACTCGTTTTTTTGCTGATAAATTGGTGAAATAGTTTTTGAAATTATCCGTGCAGTCTGCATTTCGGAGTTTTAAGTTAATTAACCTCTTATTTTGTTTGTTTCTGATACAATTAGTTGCAAACTGTTACTTTAGACATTTTTCGTCATGTTTATAAACCTTTTCAGGACCTCGACAGATTAATTCATCTTAATGATGACATCTAACAGCGGCTGCAGACTTTCAAAAATTACCAATCGTATTTCCTGACTCGTAAAAGATAACAATTACATAATCCAACATTCGAACCGCATCGATCTCTTGTCCAACTAATGAGCAATTACACACAATTCCGACGTTATATCACATTTTGTAAGTTAATTACATCGACGTGAAATACGCCCCACTCAAATTTGTATTGGACTCGAAATTTATGATAATCGATTCTTATTACGATTGCGAACCGATGTATCGATTAAAGGTTTCGAGTGTGCAATCATTTTTATTCGTTTTGAATTTATTGTATTTATTGATGGAGATTTTTATTGATAATTGTTGTTAATTGAGACACGTTTTTGGTGTAACGTGAAATATATTTTGCTCATGTTTTCGAACGAAAGCCACGTGTTCGTTTTTTATTTTTTTTAACTTTATGTGCGTTTAAACTGAATTCAAACTTGGCTCGAGTCGCCTCCGCGTGACTAGATATTTTTTAATAAGATTTCATTTCTTAAGCCATACAATTATTATAGAAAAAATTGCTCAAATTATTGTCTACCTTTGCCTGCCTCTCGAAGAAACAAGATAAACAAGGTACCTAATAATATTAAAAAAAAAAACTATTACTTAAAATCAATTACATCCAAAGAGAAAATATACTGGAAATTAAATACCCATATCAAAAGAATCATTATTTACAGTCACTCAAGTAAACGCCGCATTTAATTAAAAGTGCACAAAAACACGAGTGAAGGCTAATTGTAGCCTCCATTATCTCTTGATGTCCAATGAAGTATTACATTCATTACAGGGTATCACAACAAAAGTAGCTCATCCGAACTCACACCACTCACACCGAACTCTCCGATTAACGTGAAAATCGCAACACGTTGAAAACAGTCAAGAGAAGGTTTTGTATTATTTTGTAAGTTTTGTTAAAGTCATTGAATAGTTATGTTTACAGTATCCAAGTCATTTGTTTCTAATATATTCAACGTTAATGAAGTGACAAAATAAGTAAGTAAGTCATAGGAAACGGGATGTTTTGATTGGTGCTATGTTTTTTACGACACCCACGCTAAAGAATTTAACATTAGACTCCCTTTACATTCAAGATACACACTCAAGACACACAGGCTTAGGACAAGCATTCGTGGAACAAAAAATGCTTGGTCCGGGGGTAAGAGCACAGCGGATTTTCCGTAGTGACCCATCTACACGTTTATCCGTGCAGTCTTTCATGAAGAAAGGAAGGTAAAATCAAACATTTTACCCAAAAAAAGGGTTTTATTGCTACCTTTCGAGTGAAGAACCCTAAATAGCAATGAGCCAACCATTTTGTTTTTTCATTGTGAAAACGTCACGAATTCAAAATCCTTTATTTATTATAATGCGACGTAATAGATTGGTAGACAATTATTCATTCTGAGTAATGACGTCAGAGACGTATCGAATGGGAACGTTTCAATCATTAACGTTGTAAATAAAATGATTTATTGCGAGCCTGATGCTGTCATGAGAGATGGGGACTGCGGGCTTAAGGTTAATCCCTGTTTAAAAGGGAAAGCCTAAAAAATGGCTAAAAATATATACAAAATTGAATTAAAATGGAATTGGAATTAGCTCAGAACATGTAATTCACCACACTGATAATATTCGATACGTATTTCATTCTCTTACGGTCAATTGAATTCTGAGAATTTGCTCAGGAGTTTCTGAACAATAATTTTAGATATTCCATCAGACTTTTTAATCCCAAAGGCGTATAAGTTGTTCCGCAATTCCTTTCCAAGTCTATTACTCATCGTCCTGTCAAATTTTAGGATATTCAAACCACAAAAAGCAAAGTATCAAAATAACTCCGAAAATTCATAAACTGTACATGAGTAATCGTACTAATAGTCTTCAAGTGTGTGTCTCTTTGACAATATTAGTCTAAGAGTCACCATCACATAATTACATGAACAAGATCTCACTGAATTAGGTATATTGTTATAAGTGAATATATTTACCGCAGCAGACACTCTCATTAGGCAATGACTACACAATCAGATTACAAAACCAGAAACCCTACCTTAGAACAGTATACAGCATTACTAAAATTAAACACAAAAATAGACCGTAACACCTTGTATTAAGAGCGTTATTACCGTCAAAGTGAGAGACTATGTACCACTGATATGTGTATTGTACTCGTTCATTAAATTCACTCACTCATTCGTTCAATTATCACGCTGACAATTACAAAGTGCATTGAGAAAATATTTTATGTTTCCGCAAATAAAATACGGCATTGATGAAAATAAATGAAAAGCAATTACGTGGATTGGTTTATTATAACTATTTTATGTTTTCTTTTCCTTTACAAAGGAGAATTCTATAGCTTTGTCTTTTATTGTTATCTTTTAGGGTATTTCTGATGTTGTTTGTTGGTGGAGGGACTTCATAGAAATTGGTATCGACTAAGACCGTTAGGAAGCATATTTTTGGACATCAATCTGGCGGACCTACTTTCGCATTTTTTGGTCTTAGAAATCGCATTTTGTCACTAACTGATTTTAATTCGCTCGTGACGATTTCGTGTAAAAGTAAATGTAACATTAACGCCAAGTTCCTCCCTTAAAAACAAAATACAATAACGCTGACGTCTTCCGAAAAAAAAAAACGCAAACGGAAGATATTTCTTACAATTAAATAGTAACGTTTTTCTGGAAAAAAGTACAATAACCTGTTTCACGGTTCTCTTATTTATTATTTCCGCAACTTGACAGAATGGCCTGCTCTGGGGGAGTAAATACCCCACCCTACTGCTCTGGGTACAGAAGCCTACCACCACGTCTTAAAGTTATATTATAGCCGTTGTGAAAGAGGGACAGCGCTCTACATCATGTAGTACGCTGTCACGCTCCCACAACTGCAATTTTAGTCGACGTGACGGCCTTCAGATGAATTACCTCGCATCTCTGCGTACAATGATGACGAAAATGTTTATTTTCATTAGAACTGTGGACTTAAAGGGCATTGTTGTCCTTGTTTCGCGCTGGGCTTAAGTGTATTTAATTGATTAAAATTGTTGGTTGTTTTTCGAGCTAAATTAAAAAATAACAACTAAAGTATTTTTTGACGCAGATCAAAGTATCGTAAAAAAAATAACATAGCTTAGTATTGTTGACTATTTTTGGTAATGCCGGTTGGACATGGATATAATGCCGTTATCAAAACCTGTCGTATGACATCTTATTTAAGCAATTTTGTGTTTTATTGCGAGATTTTTCCTCTGATACTTTGAAAGAGCGAGTATAATGTATCTAATAGCTTTTGGTATCTAACTGAGCGGTCGAATAAACTTAGCTTTTCAGAGCCTCATTATGTCTACTGTGAATTTGTTAGCAATCAGACTAAAACGCAGTACTTAGGCATTAGCTGAAGCGCTGCCACCGAGGCCGGCGAGTTTGTTTTACTATTTGATTTTGTCTTTCTGGTCGGAAAATCCATTCACAGTTGGAAACTATTCACTATTTCGGCGGAGCAGCGAGTTAATTAAATTAGCCCAAATTAACTCCAGTTCACAATTAGCTAGGAGCATCACAATGTAAATTTCTTTTCACAATTTTCTCTGATCTAGCAACCGTAACTAACAAATATACAAAATGACGCAGAAAATTTCCCTTTGAATAAATTTCATTTCTAAGCAAAGCATAATCCTCTTCTTGTTAAAGATAAGGAGGGGCATTAATTTGAATTCATCTCGTTACGGTGTGCCCGCCGACCACTTGTTCCGAATAAATTATGAAAGACACGCGAAAATTGTTTATTATCCCGACTTCTCTTTCTTCTTTTTGAAATTTCGTATATGTGAAAGCGAGACAACCAGTGTTTTGTCTGCTCCTTGCGCTTTTGAAGGTAAAATTTTTGTCTTCTTAGTTAGTGTTAGGATTGGTATGCTGACGTTACGCTGGCTACTTTGGAGTTATAATTAAAGATATTAAGAACATTTGTCGTCTTAATTAGAAACATTAATGAGTGGGACTACAGCCAGGTACGGAAAACTGGTTAAAATGATAATGGAATTTTTAAGTTGATATTATTTGATACAACATGAACAGCAATTTGAACCTCTAAATGCGGATGTACATGTAGGCTTGCACACATTGAGTCATCAGATAGTAGCTGCTAAACAGTAGAACTCCAAAGTAAGAAGTATATTTAATATTAATAATATATTATCGTCCATTTCAGGACATAGTTTGAGGTCTCTCGCCTCGGAACTACAGCGACTATTGACTCAAACAAGTCGATTCTCAGTTGTAAAGGTTGACAAATTCAATTTCCTGTGGGTCCCCCTTAAGTAATTTGTGCGTAGCTTTTAGGTAAAAGGGCTGTTATTTATAGAAAATTAATTCTCGAAGTACATAATTAGATTTAAATTGAATTATGGTTAGCGTGTTGAGATGGGACAGAATTGTGCATGTGTGTGTCGAGAGAAAATAATCTGACGGTTACATGGAAAATTGTTAATTCAATACGCAATTATGAAAAATACATGTCAAGTGTTAGTCAAACTTGCGACACTAAGGGCTAAAGGAAAACAAATCTGGAACAAAAAATTGTCATCTATCGAATAATTATAGCAGCAAGTAGCTTGGCGTTGCTTAAGCGCGATGTTTTTTTTCATTGATTGTTGAAATAAGTTAAGCGAAAAAATATCAATTGAGCAGTTTGTTGACAGACGCACAAACGACCGGGGATTAGTTGTATAATTATGTAATGGTTTTGTTATTACATTTAGGATACGGAACCCAATAAATTAGATGTGTGATAAACAGCTGCTCTACTGTAAAATCGTATTACACGCCCAAGAGCAAGCGAACCAGTTTCTTGCTACTTAGCAAAATAAAATATACGTAAATACATTTGCCATATTCAATACAAAGAAGGAAAAACGGGAGAAAACCAGCAAAAATCCAAGCAAACACTTTAAAGAAATATTAGAAAAAAAGGAGGCCAAATTTAAAAGAAGTACTTCACAGTTCAAACAAGCCGCTGCGTCAACGATCGAAAAAAATCCTTACGCGATAAATTTGTGACAAAGAAGAGGCATTTATCGTACTTCGTCGTAACAAACATAATAAAATCTTGAACAATCCCATCATTCTCGCTATTTACCTATTTACATGAGACCGCCTCCGCCACTGTATTGTTTTTCAATCGGCCTACCCCTCGGGTTGGAGGGGGAGGGGGGATGACGTCATCGTAAACAATATGGCCACCGCTCGGGAATGTTTTCGCAGAAATTACGCTTACACGGTTACATTTCGGAGATTAACCCAAAATGAGGGATGACGTAACGATTTTCGTGTTTATATTTAGAGTATGAAATTGATTTTTATTTTTTTTCTTTAGGTTTATTTTACGCAGCTTTTTTTCACTTTCTCTGAATAGAGAAGCGAGTTATTTTCCAGTAGAAGGTACACTATCGTAACTTGTGGTATATTTTAGAACAGTTTTGAGTTACGGCTTCTACTGGGTCTCAATGTCAGAAATGGAGCAGTACTGATTCACTAAAATAGATCTTCCTCGCATACGTATACCATTATTAACATGAATATTACCAAACGAAAAAGTTCATTTTTATTAACCACTAGCTGTTGCCCGCGACTTCGTCCCCGTGGGTAGAAGATATAATTTATGATTTATACCTGCCCTGTTTTTTTCACATTTTCCATTGTATCTTCGCTCCTATTAGTCGTGATGGTTTATAGCCTAAAGCCTTCCTCGATGAATGGTCTATTCAACACAAAAATATTTTTTCAATTTGTACCAGTAGTTCCTGAGATTAGCGCGTTCAAACAAACAAACTCTTCAGCTTTATATATTAGTCTAGATAGAAGTATAGATTCTACTACAACACACAAAGTACAGCACCAGTATCACTCGCATTCGCATTACGAAACAAATTGAAAACAAAATCACTTGAGCCACTAACTTCATATAATTCCGCTATAAGAGCCAATCAAAAGCCTTCCCCGGTGTTGCTGTGTTGTCACCCACATGTTCCAATTTGACTCCCGAATTCTAAGCCCTTCGCTCTCTGCAGCCTTCGTACCGTCTAGATTGGATTGTGGTGTAAACTACAAGAGGAGCGATTTTTGAAAGGAGTGAATATCCCTTATACTGCTACTACTATTATTATACGGGCGTTTCATATAGATAGAGAGGACTGACGAAAGTGGTTAAAATTGTACAAGAAATGGCGTTTGCAAATACAAATTGAATTAAACCTTAACTACTTTTTTTGAAAACTATTAAGAGATTTAGAGAAGTGAAGATTATTTTTTACCTGTAAAAGCATCTGTTTCTAAGCATTTCATATAAAAACTAGAAGATCGAGGTGTGAAACTAAGTCGCCCTCACCTATAGCTTGCACCCCAAATAGTCAGGTCCGCTGGCTCGCGACAACTTCATTAAAAGTGCCTTATAAATAAATTGCAGCGCCTGCACCGTACAGCGTTTTGCAAAACCATTATTCGCTTTAAATATTGTGTAATTACAAATTTTGTTTCCTTGCGCAAATATTTTGAATACCGGCTTCTACATTATGCAACTCGCTGGCAGTTTTTAACTTGGTTATGTTTTACAAGTTCATTTAAGTATGCGAAGAAAGTGTAAGGCAACACTCTTGCTCTTTGTAATTCAAATATTGTGAGTCAGAGTACCCTGTTTCGTGGATCATATTTTCATTATTAACACTTTTTTTGCTCTCTATTTAGTAACTTTTAGACACCAATGCCCTGAGTTAAAATAGTTTTAAATACTTGTTTTGGAGTGACGTCATAAAGATTGACTACCTACAATTATCCCAGAATTACTAAGCGAAAAAACCGCCAAAATATCAAAACTCAACATTTTCAAAACTATGTGCATCATTATTACCGAGGTAGAAAAACGAAGTTGTTGCTCCGGCAAATTTCATTAGAGTAAGCGCTTTCTGTATCAACACTTTCGTACAGGTACTGTTACTTTCAGGTGGAGCTCCATTAGTAAACCCTTTACCATCTTATCGAATGTCTTGAAGCTGGGAGCCTCTCAAGCGCATAACTTGTCCCGCTCCAGCCCTCCGCTCCACTCGACAACTTCATTAAAACGGCGTACAAACAAAACGCAACTGCAACACGCCCGTCTCTTTGTGTGCCAATCAACATTTTTGCTAGAAACATGTAGAAAATACTGGCGCAGTGATTTTCAGCGTGTTAGGCACCGTTCTTTGTAGTAGTTACTTATTTTGGGACCAGATTCTCCTTTGATACAAGAGTTTGTTTGTCGTGTGGCCGTTTTAATATTGCGATATTATGTTGTGCCTTTGTTGTGTAATGTGGTATTTGTTTGACGTTTGTTTCGAATTTATTTTCCCTCCTCACTTTCGAGTCCCTAAAATTGCCAATTTTCACTTGTTCTGTTCTCGATATTACAGTTTAAGACATTAATAGGCCAATTCTCAGCTAACCGTCGCGTAACTTTTTATCTGTGACATTTTGCAGACTTAGGTTTTTGGTTAATGGCACTAATTCCCTGGGGCATATTAGCCAGTTAGTTAAAAGCAAAATCGATAGAAATAGCTTCGGTCAAGTACCGACACTGGCAAATAATCTCATTAAAATTAAGTACATACTGCCATAAAGAAATGTAAGTTACTTAGCTACTTAAAATCCTCAATCGTGTGAATCTAAAAACAAATGTAAGCAACAACGTCACAGAAGTCAAAACGAAACCAAGCGGAGCCAAGTGATAAACTACTACACAACCGACATCAATGAACTCACACTAAAACATCAAACGGACAACGCTGAACATGTCCGCAAACATTTTCATTTCGAAATGTAAATTAAAAAATGAAAACGAACATGTTTAAGCGGGCCGCATTAATCACCATCTGGACATGTTGAATATCTAACAGGACAAAGCGGGGACATTGAAAACAGTAAACAATTGCGGAAAAATGACGCCGTATGCGACATTATGCGGCGGCATGCGAAGTTTCAGGGTTGAGATGGTAATGCTGCATTATTCCTGTTGGTTTTATTGAACACTGAGAGAGTGTTTGTATTCTATGGGAGGTTTCTAATAAAAGTAACAGTGCATCATCTTTGTAAAGGGTACAAAAGTGTCGTTTATCAAGCAGATAGTCTATAGTTAAAATACCGCATATCAAAATTCGAATAGAAAAGTGTTTTTATTATATCGCATCGAAACTTAGTGGAAACGCAGCATTTTAATTAAAAGATCGGATGATAAAGGGAAAATATTTTAAAAATTGAAGCTCGAATGTCACAACACAGACACTTGCATCAAATGCTCTAATAAGGCTCTCGTCAAAGGTAAAGACTACGTTCAAGTGGAACTCCTTGCGATTCCAGGGAAATTCGCTGGTTCTATGTGTTCTTGCCTAACGAGCTTGAGAACTTTGAACGGGCCATTCAGTTTTAAAACGAATTGCTGCGGGAAAACTAGGATTGAAAGATCGATTGGAACTTAGAATAAGGGGGCACTAAAGTATCTTTTGCAATAGGTACCTTCATAATTTGACCGATTTAATTTATTGGCTATTATTTATTGGCTATTGTTATTATTGTAGTGCTGTTTTCCATCTGTTGATTGTAGGTACAGTGGCACCTGCATCTTTGCCGAGATTAAGATGTCTAGTTGATTATTTTTCGAAAGAATCTTACCCTCATAAACTTTTTATTGACTCCTAGCATATAATAAAGTTCTCTAGGTACTAAACTTAGTACAATTATTTATTTCTTGGTTACATTGTATATATTTTAACATTTGTCTGTGTGATCTTGTTACATTTTTCTAGTTTTAATATTTAAATTTAGGTAACGCGAAAACTATTGAAGTAACTGTTAACAATGTATTTGATAAAACTTGATGAAAGCAGAGTGGGATCCGACGGTCCATATATTCTGAGAAGTGGGTCAATTCTATCTATGTAGGAAGATATCCCCACATAAAATACACAGAAACGAAATCCCTTGGGAGTACTATGTAAATATTTTACATAATATTTCCATATTGATTTGGGAAGCAAATTCAAGGGAATTGGGATTCTATGGAAATCAATTGACAAGAAAAAAGATTGGTGAGGCTTTTTGTTATTCGGGAAAGTAATGTGGTTGTTAACAATAGGCCGGGTAGAGGCGGGATTGTAACGTCAGACAAAAGGTTTATAAGAACTATTGAAGAGTTCATCTTCATCGAAACCAACTAGAAGATGCCTAGATCCATTTAAAAGTTCCATTATCCTTGCCTTAAATTAAATTATAGTTAAGTTAAAGAAAGTTTAAAAATCAATTATCTTGGAAAAAAACCATTCAATTTTACCTAATAACATAAAATCGAACCCTTTTTCAAGGTGTACCATTTTTGGTGTTAAGCCTCCCATCTTCCTTAAATGATAAATACAAGAGTCTATTAGTTATTTATATGCCTTTTATGAACTAAACCTTATCCTTTCAGTGGACTAAACCCAAAATTAGAAAACAACACCACGTAAGACTACAGATGAGCTACTAAATATTTTCTCCAAAAAATCTCGCTAACATAAATCACACACGGGCTCACCTAAAGCCTTCGTTAGCCGGGCAGTGTACTTTGTACAAAAACCGCACGATCCCGGCACGAGGCAGCCGTGTCTGCGCTGGATGGTATCGACAACCTGCTTTGACCGTATCGTCGAGCTTGTATAAAAAGCTGACTAAACTTAACACTTAGAATACTGGTTGTAGTGTTAGGTTGGAAATTCAAAAAGGTTGACTGTATTTTGGAGGAATACAGTTTCAAAACATCTAGGCATGTGTTGAAAATTTCATCCATAGGAGCAGCATCCAGTTTCTCACACTGTGCTTCTCTTTTGAGGATTAGACGTCGATTAGTATGACTAATAACTAGAGGCATTAAATCTGATACAAATGAGTCACGAACATAGGAAAATGTAGTATTTTCTGCGTAGACTTAATTATTTAATTGAATATCGTATGACCATATTAAAAGGTTTCGACAGCATACAATTATGGCCCAAAAATGTGCTACACCAACAAAATTACAGTTATGGTCAAAACCATGACATTCAAGGTAAATAATCCATAGCGTTTCCCTAAACTCCTCTTTACCATTTTACCCGCAATCCCCATTTACCTAGCACATACTGCTTAACCATAATATGAATTTTGCAATACGAAAACTCAGCCAGAATTACGAACAACTTATCTATAAACGAAAGAAATCCAGCGATTCACCCGTAATAGCGATTCTTTGAACGACTCCGATGTTTCCATCCTTATCTGAAAAGGGGCATTTTGGTATGTCTGTCTCTTTTACGCGGGGTACCTCCATAAGTTCCCATCATCCGTCCCTTTATATTTCATTTATGGTGTTAGTTCAAACTGTTTTCAAGTCTTCCCCAGAGTTGCTACATTTTGTTGGAAGCGGTACTTTTGGGGCCGATTGCTGTATTTATTTTCAACAAATTGGAACGAGTTTTTTTTAGTTTATTTTATTCGCTACTCGGTTCTTAGTGTTGGGTTTGGAATAAATAAGTGTTCGGTTGAACGGGCTGTGTTTTTATCAATTCGGAGGTTGTTTTTTATTCAGCACAGGTTTTGAGTTTCTCTTCGAAGCGTATCGGGGCTTCGTTCTGTTATTGTTAGTAACCCAATATTCTCGCCGCAAAATTGAGATTGCCGAAACAAGAATGAAGAGATGAGAAATGAACAATGATTGATCGTTTTTACGTATATGGATATGGTAGAACTTTATAGTAATTCGTGTAGAAATGTGAACATTAACGTTTTCACTTAATAGGAATGATAGTTCCTGTAGATAAACTTATTCTAATGACTTACGTGTTAAGCTCAAGGTCCAGTCTAAACTTGTGGTTGAAAGCTTTGATGAGAAGTGATGTCCTATGAAAATGTTTTCCAGTCTGAAACAAAGAGAAACATGTTAAACATTGTTATAGTTCCATTACGGTAAATCATCTAGTTGTTGTAATATAAGTTTATGTAAGGCAAAAAAAGTACGTCCAAATTATATTAACATTTTTTTGCAAAATAACAACGTCAACGGTATTATGCCTACAGACCTCTCTTCATAAGCTTTTCATCAGTTGTTTTTCACATTAATATAAATAATATTTTCTTACTTTATAAACAAAATCTTTAGTAAAAACTCGTCCATCTATAAAACCAAGCTATGAACATTGTACGAAGTCCCCATTTAAACTGAGACACGCCAATCCTGTGCGTGTATGAATCTGTCAAAACAACGACGTCGCTAATGGTTTCACTATGGAGGCTCTATGAAGTTTTGAGTCTATGGTCGAAACTGTCAAATGTACCTACTGAATGATGACGTGTGGGTCTAATATTATAGTTGACGGAAATTGTGTGATGGATTAAATTTGTGGATCTTTGAGCCTGTTCTTTACATAAGGGTTTGCAAGACTGTTATGTTATGACTGGAAATAAAAATCAAAAGTATTCAGGCACTTTTAAAACGTTACGGTAATTGTTTTATTTGCGCGGATTCCGAATGTCAATAGAGAAGAAATTGGAGGAAACACCATAGTATTTTCTTTAATAAATGAAGATTTATTCAATACTATTTATTTATGCAACAACAGCGTAAAATTATAGTTCATGATTATAAATCTATATTAGATCCTATTAGAGAAGTAATTATTCGGCTTAAATTAATATTTGAACGCAATTAATCTTTCACCAAAACATCAAGCCTATTTTACCTAATTGAGGATAATCTAGGTAGGCAATAGTAAGTCAAATTTATAACAAACGGATAACTAAAATTTACGACTAAAATATGATAGCTAACATTTAACTTAATTCCATTAATCTAATTGGGGAAAAGCCTATTGAAAACCACTTTAATGTAAATAGACGAAAATTACTATGAAAATACCGTTTAATCTTGTGTGGTGAATGGCAGTTGCCATAGTATGCCATAGTTTAAAAACAAGGAAATCAAAAATAAAAAATAAATTTTATAATACAAGTTCTTTTACAGAGCAGGGTCCGGTGGACTATTAGAGGCCACACTCATATAATAATTTCCAATAAGGATTCTGCTCGTCGGACCTGTCCTGGGTACACCGAAGCACCTTTGGTCTCTATCCCATGCAGTTATTCCGTGAATTAAAAAATCTAACAATTATAATTACTATAAAGAAAATACTGCACGATATAAATGCGTATTAAACAAAATAGAATCATCAAATTTGTAGAACGATGGCATCCACGTGAAAGCAATGCCGCCAAAAGAGGTGTAAGAAATGGGTCATCGTGTACGAAAAATAAGTTGTGACGAGCCAATGAACCGCACAGCTACCTATATCAGCTGCCTGCGACATCACCATCCCAGAAATGGAGGCAAACACAATTATAAAAGGTTGACTTTGTGATTGAATTTGCCAGTCCGATTGGCGGGATTTCCATTTTCTTTTTATTATTTACTTGATTCATCTTAATATATTTGTGCGAAAACGGAAAACAAAATTACAAATTGGATGTGTCGACAATGGGTACATTGTAAAAAAAAATATTACGACAAATATTAAGAAAATTCAATGTTCTATTGAAGTAGTTTTGATAAGATACATTAAAAACTGTCGCATGTTTTTGAGAAAAGATTTTAAATGTACAATATTGCTTTTTTATATTATGACTGTATTATGAAAATGAATAATACAATGAAAATTCATTAACAAAAAAACATGCTCAAAATTGTATGCTTTTATTTTCGGAATTAATTGCAAACAACCTTCAAACGTGTCTCCAAAGTAACCTTTCACCCGCAAGTAACCTAAATACAGAGTTATCAAACGACAATTATGAAAACATAAAAATTGTGTCAAACAGAATTCCGTATATCGCTCTAATGAGGGATTTTTACACGTGTCGCTAGGGCTTTGTGCGAAAACAATGGCCGCTTTCAAAGCAACAAAAGGTAGGATAAACAACTCTTTATTATCAAATATGTAAGCCATCATAAGACCTTTATATTCCTGTATTGTACCTTTAAGCACTTTACCGCAGAATTGCCATTTCTAAATTGGATGTTAAACATTGAACGATACGGAGATCAAAGTTGTTTTAAATGAGTGGCTCTTTGATCAGGGCCGTACTAATCGCTATTCACATTTCGTAAGCTTCAATTTATCGATGTAATAATAATAAACAAGAATTTCGACGACTTACTTAAGCGTTATTAAATAAGTGGAGTTTTTTTTTGGAATTAATAAAGATATAATTAAAATGGTTTCTTATTGCTGAGCTCGGGGCGCTTCCGAGAATTTAATGGGACCATTATTGATGTCATTGATACCGAGATTGATGTCTGTATATCAGAATGCTCCTTGTAGGTATTCTTTCGTTTTATTAAATATTTCTCGGATATTTTCCTGCTTTTCCAAATAAAGAAATCGTCTGAAATGTAAAATATTTCACGTTAATTTCCTTTTATGATAAAACGGCCATAGATTTTGGTAAATCAAATGAAAACTTATGAAAATATTAGAGTACCTGGTGGTTCTTTTTTATTTGTTGTTGATTCTTCTATGTTCTTTTTGAATACACATTTCATTTTTTTCGTGGGTTGATGACAAAACTCGAACCTTCAAGCTCATTAAAGAGTAGACAAGGGTAACATTTTCTTCTAACTAAAGTTAACTAAACTCTTCTTCGAGCAAACTGTCTATAAAGAAATAATCCTACAACAATAACATAATTTTTATAATTTGGAATCTATAACCGCGGTGTACGAGGCGCGGGGTGAGGGGTGCGGGGTGCGGGACGCGGGTCGGGTATGTGAGGACGATGCATCGGATTACTGCAAGCTATGGCTGAAATTTAATAAACCCTCGCCCCGGGCCATGCACCAGCGCGTCAGTTTTGCGAAAAACAAACCACAATGAAATTTTGCCTGTGGCCAAAAATTTTCCGTTTTCAAAATCTGTTTTATGACGAAGTTTTTTTTTAGTTTTCGTTTAGTTGCCTGTCTGAAAGTGTTGGTAAATGTTGTTACATCACTTTGTTTTGGGTATTGAATTGTTTTAGCCCGTGTTTTATATTTTTACACGTATTGTTTAAGTATTTAGATTTCTTCTTATGCGTATACTATTAATTTGTAAATATGATATTTCATTAATATCTCCCATTATTCGAATTGATAACATACCTCCCTCCTTTTTAATTTTCCTAATGACATTTAATGTATTTCTTCAAGCTACTTCATTAGTTACGCAACAACCCAGCCCACTGCCTACCCGGGATGCACGTACGCTTTAATATTTTTTATTTGCTGACAGTACGTCTCTCGCGTCACGAACGGGATTATGAATTGCGGCTGGTTATCAAAGCTGCTCCCTAAACGTGGTACAGACAGAAAAAAAGATAAATATGCAAGCAATGGGGTTTGCATTTTAAAGGACTAAGTACGTGCGTTGTGTTGCTGAGCTGTTTGATGAACAGACTTTTACGAAAATATAAATGTGAATCCATGACTGAAACAGGCTCTTAATTATTACTGAAATTTGTTAAAAATTTTGGACTTTAAAGTGTAGGTTAGTTATATTTTTAGAATTTTGCTGTCCGTCTGTAGTTTTTGTTATGTTGCAGCAAATATATTTTGCTTTTGCCTATTCGTATGGATCCTCAGTTATAAAAGTCCATTTCGCACTGGATCAATTATATTCTAGTTTAGTTCGTCAAAGAGCTAAAACTTAATTCTTTTCCAGCTAAAAAATAAAACTAGTGTCAATCTTGCTACTTTGCCTTATTAAATATAAAGGAAAAATTATTTCGAAAAGTCTTCAATCAGATCACTAGCGCTAACTATAAATATTTTAGCTGACATAATTGTTATTTCTTCAGCAGAAAATGTAGTGAACATAAAACTTGATACTCTCAGAGGCAAGAACTAACAAGATGTCGATACAGTGGAAGTTTAACAAATTGCAAACTTTCGACTTATTCACTTGATACTAGCTGATACTCTACGAGTTTGCATAATAGGTATAGAATCTGTGTTTTAGAAGAGTTTCCGGAAGGTTATGAAGTATGAAATATGAATTACTTTGTATTATAGTTGTTATTATTTGATTACCTATTAAACAGGCATCAGCAGTACACTGCGGTAGAAATAAAACTAAAGATAGTTTTGGATTTTAATTCACTTGTCAACCAATCTCTCCAGGTACAATTTATTGACTAACTGTATGATTATTTTATATTAGGTAACACAAACAAAATTAAAAGCATGAGGCTTATTCCAGCTTATTTTCAATCCAAAAATACACAACAAATATGACCCGAAACTATAGCCAATAATCTATGTACAAAATCTAACCTTATAGCAACTTCAAAATCGCCCAAACAAATATTGGATCCCAAAAATCCCTAAACATTATTAGACCCGAACTGCCAATACGTGTGTCACACCCCATTGAGAAGAGGGTCCATTTAATACACAATTAGTAAGGGTTAATTAGTGTGTGCTGTCATCGTGCCATCGACGTTGTTGATAGATTTCCAAGTAATTGGTTTAGTGAGGACGAATTGGGAGCTTTCAGTGCAAGGGATTTTGACACCAAAAGCGTGAAGAAAACTAAAAACAATATGGACTTAAAACAACTACCTTGGGTATAGAGCATACTAAAAATGAAATTTTATAAATTTGGAAGCCTTATTCCATTAGCAATCAAAGGCCTATGTGTAATTCCTATGAAAAATGATTAGCAAATTAACCTACCGTAACTAACGAGCAATTTAAAATTACCTTGTCGCTTTATAAACATTAAAACTAGATTTTAACCCTTACCTTAAACACTTAATTGCATGTTAAGTCTACCCGACTGCTACATCGTTAACATTATAAGGCTAATTATGCCGTGAATAAATTGTGTTATGTTTTTACCTTCGATTATATTTACACGGGTCTTGTGTGTGAATACATATTTCATAGCAAACCCAGTAATACTGTATTTAAATTCACACAATTCAAAACGATTTTTCCCTTTAGTAGGTATTCAGTCAAACTAGGCCACAAGATACTCCCTTGGGGAACTCCAACACTTAATTGCATGTCCGAACTACAGCGACCATCTACAAACTACCACGTTATTATAGAAACTAATTTATTTCGCAATTACAGTTCACCTATAAATATTTACTCTGCCATAATTCCACTATACATCAGTATTATCTCGGTTGAACATCGTGTGACACCCTCGAATGTTTACCATTTGCCTGACAGAGACCGTCCAATCTCAGCCATTATTTACGAAGGTACGCCTACTTTAAATGCCACTTTGGCGGCATCCTTTGTAAACGGTACCCTTTGGTTAGGCGCCGTAGATACTGCTAGAAATTAGTTGCACAGTCTCTCTTACTCTCGTCCAATTTGGGCGCAGTATCGAAGCTGGTGCATCAGCGTTGTTTGAAGCAAACAGCAGTTAAAATGAAACAATATAGCTGTTTGCTTGTAGACTAACGAAGTCGGTTTAATTTACTGTACCACAGAATTTCTGTGGCCTCTGTGGAACAAGAAGCTTTTGTTACAAGCTTAACTTTAGAATTGTATAAATATAAGGAAATACAGATTAAAAACAAAACGTTTGCCAAAAAAAAAGTTATGAAAAGTGTTTCCTTCATCGGTATATTGTTAGCCAAGAATCAAGAAAAAAGTTTGAAAATTTAAAAATAAAAATATACTTCCCCGAAGAGGTCGCGCCATTATTACATTATCGTAGCTACCAGGGCATAGCCAATATAGCTACGGCACATTAATCAATCATCTGTGTTTTAATGTGTGCATCATTAATCGCTTATCGCTCAAATACAAACAAAGTTTAGCCGACAAAAAGTCGCCGAAATTTCGAAGCTTTATAAAAAATGTGAAACAAGGAGAAATAAAGTTAGTGATTTGAGGTCCCGGACCTTTTCGAAGGATTAGATAGGGCTTAACGCTGTCGAGCATAGGCAGTAAATAACTTCTTGTGAATGGATGAGCAACTTTATAAATTTAAAGGAATTTCTGGTTACATTGGCAAGAAATGAGTACTGATGTGGTTAAAAGTAAGTAGCTTACTCTTTTATGCAAATCTAAGTTTATTTTTTATTTCCAGCCAACGTTGCTATTTTGTTTTCCGAACTCATTAAGGAGGGAGAGATTAGTGGAAAGTGTTTACTGAGGGAAATCAGGTGCAGTTTTATGGAAGCCGTTTAACTTAATTTAATTACAAAATTCATTTTTGTGGTAGGTATGGGTTTTTGGATTAATTATTTCGAGGATTAAATACTTTTTTTAGTATAAAATTTATAATGTGCTGCGTTAGCATATATTTAAACGAGAGTTCTCCTTGTATCAATTTGGTACGATTAGATCTATATTATTTCAATGCATGCATCAAGCATTTTTTTTGCAGTTGAAGCTATGGAACAATGCTTAGGTAAAACATACCCAAACATTCAACTGAAATACACCCCATGCAAGTTGATTAAAGTAAGTGTCCTGCGTAAACAAACATGCCGTACATAAAACACCAAGAAACACAACTTATTTGAACTTTGGGCTGCATATTTTTTAAATACAACTTCGTTTATCAGACAATATTAAATAAGAGGTTGTTTTTTTTTTGTTGTAACTTAATAATTTTAATCGTCTAAAATCAATTACCTACCTACCTGTTATTCCCTATTTAAAATAAGCTACTCTACCACACAACTGGAATCAAGTAAACGAACAGAAAAAAAGCTTTCCAGCTCTGAAATTAAAGTAGTATTTTGTAAATACGCATCTTTGTGTGAGTCCGGACAATCTGGAGCCGTGCTGATTTAAGTAGGGTCTCTCCGTACGATCTTTTTAATTAGCAAAGAGCCTATGTATCAAGTCGTATTGTTTCTTGGGTCCTGGAATGGGATCGCGGTATTTTGTACGAGAAAACTCTGTTCATACTTTTTCTTTGTTTTTGTTTATACTTTGATGTTATTGTGGTTCATCTCATGTTTAGGTGAAAAAGTGTTATAGCAAGCATTTTTTTTAATGAGGACCTTAGACTGAAAACTTGCTTGACATTTTAATAATGAACTCTGGTACTAATCCGTTGCCGCAATTTAATGTATGTTTTGTTATACAACAATTTAAATCTAGATTCAACTAACATATTTGCAACAACATTTCATATTAAATAGTTAACACATTACTAACTAGAGAGAGTGAACTAAATACTTGTTTATCTCACAATGATTAAACCGCTCAACAATTCAAGCTCGCAACATACTAACAACACAATTATTTAGATGTTCTGCAAAACACGTCACTGCAAACAAATATCAAGGGAAATTAATCACTGTTTTCGAGCGCACAAATAAACTAAAAGTACAAGTAAATAAATCTTTCGTGAGCCCACGAAAACAATTTCCGTATGAGCATACATTGCGTGTTTTGTACAAGCAAGTGGTAAATAGTGAAATCCTGGCTGGAGTACAGTCGGCGATGGAACAAACACTTAGCGATAATATATTGCCGTTGGGCTAATGCATGGTGTAGCGGCCGAGATAATGTAACTCTCTTTGTTTGTTTGCCGGTTTTTTATACGAGTGCTGTTTGTGATACAGCAGCAGTGTTCTCAGCCATGTGAAAACTTAACTGAGTATTTACAATTTTTGACAAATAATGTTGGTGTTTGCCAAGTGAAAAATTTCCTTTTTTGCTTGATCTTAAAAATCTGGGCATGACACATCTGACTCGTGACTCTGAGGGTTCCGAACAAATAGGTTAAAAAACAAATATTGGACATCCAAAAATTTTATGCCTGACTATGTGCTCAACCTGATTTTTGCCGACGAACATATTACACGTACTATATACTAACACTAAATCTTAAAATGACGTTCAATTGCCCTACCTTTTAAAGGAACATCACCATAACTATTCTAACCTAACTTTTGCCAGTAAGACACTGAAACGAGTCACCCACACTATGTAAAGGACGTAAAAGACATCGCAACTCTATTTCCCTGCGGGGTACGTAAGGTTTAGTGTTACACCCCCATTTCGTCAAAGATGACATTTATAGGATACATTTCAATCCCCTCGACGCCTACTGGGAACTTTCAATAACCTCAAAAACTATTTGTTGTACTAATGTTAGGAAAAGTGAAGAAAAGATGGAGTCAAATAGAATTAAATACTAAAACGTTTTAGATCCAAAAATACTTAGTTCTAAAATTATATTTTATTTGTCTTCATTTTAGAAGGTATATTTAAAAATGATGGGCAAAAATAGAATTCGAAATGACGTGTCACTGCTCACAAGCCGTAAGAGATAGAGATATGAACACGTCTTTATTCAAGTGTAATTCCTTCGATATGACTGAGAAAAAAAATACAGAGAAAATGCAGGAGTGTTTTTTTTTCAGGCTACAGTCGCTGTACTTACAAATCCACGCTGCTTCTTGTTAAATA
This sequence comes from Trichoplusia ni, assembly GCF_003590095.1. Lineage (NCBI taxonomy): Eukaryota > Metazoa > Arthropoda > Insecta > Lepidoptera > Noctuidae > Trichoplusia > Trichoplusia ni. The sequence goes on from NC_039499.1 coordinate 5,449,742, forward strand.
AAACATAATCTTTCTAAAAGGACGGTTTTGATCTCATTTCGGCGATTTTGTTGTTTGCTTTAGTCAGACTTGATCACCATCTGACTCACGCTTTATCTACTAGCGATGAGACAAGAAAGGCCGTGAAGCTATAAGGACTTAACAGCCTTCAGAGAGACAAATCATTTTTTATGGAGAAGAGAGGCAATGAGGGTGAATAACTTGCCAATGTAGGTAAAACAAGAAAAGTATCTATCCCATACAAAAATGTTACAACTATTTCCAATGAATTCTGCTAAAAACATCGCTAAATCTTACAAATCGTATTTCTCACAGCAAAAAACAACGCACTAACATTTGTCCCCGTCGCCGCTCGTAATAACTCACAATTGCAACTAAATTGCAATATCTTCAAGTTATAAATCATCAGTATCGTGCGAGAACAGAAACAATAAGCGTTTCGCGTTGTCATGGCAACCAGAAATGTGGGACCAATTTTGGGTATTGGTACCACTATTGGTTCTACGGTTCTAGAAATACAATAAATGGGTTTTCGGTTTTTCTGACACGAGTAGATGTTAATTTCAGTTGCTTGACACTGGGATATGTCTGACTTTAGACTATTATCTTGGGTTAAATTGTAGTCACGAATTGTATTGGTATTTGGTACTGCTTCAGAATATTATATTGGCGTATTAGATATTAAACATTAGCTATGAAAACTGTCCTATAGGAATTCATTCAATTTGAATGGGATTTTTTTGTCATTCATTACTATACACGTACAGGAATCATCATGTATATGTATATCTTTTACGTCATACATTTGTCTGTAGGTTGCATTCCAAGAAGAACATAAGCAACGTATTCGGGGCTAATTGCTAATTGTTCTAAACAAACATAATATATTGTAGAGACATTCTGTTCAAAAGTCCTCTAATCCCAATTACTGGCCTGTATTATATAAAATGTTTTCTCATTTCTATTTACGAAATTCATTCTTTTTTAACCACAAATTACTTTTTTGTATTTATAAATTAAAACTTTTTCGTCACATTTGTACTGGTAGTAATTGTGTCACTGTACGTACCTACAGCCAACATCCTGCCTCGTATCCCCACTCCGTTACTTTACTGCAGCTAAAACATTCAGCCGTGCAGTAGCGGTAGGATTAAATGCCCCAGTTCCGGCGCCAGTAACATTTCTGTTGGCCTCAAGTGTATCCCAAAACTGTTTACGTGTTTTTACGCAAAATGGTTTGAATGTCTGTCTTGGGTGAGATTGGGGTCCGCGCCGTCCGAGTAATGCACCTTCAGGGAGCTTTGTGTTTTTATTTTTTTACATTTAACTTTTGCGGTTGAATTTTGAGTGTATTTTGTATTTACGTATTCATCTCGATGTTGGTGTGTGAATTATGAGTTATTATGAATTCAAATAATTGAATCATTTTAGTTTTTTTTGAAATGTCCCTAAAACCAATATTAACTTGTGCTTATCTGACTTACATAATCTTTTTATCAGGTGATGTGTTCGGCATATAGCATTATAAGTACCGTGGTAATATAAATTCAAATGTAAGAAAAAATCGCTCAACAAAATTTTTGCACTGATTTTATTCAGTTTGTATAGAAAATTAAAGTAAAAAATGTCGAGAGCGAGTCGGACTCGCGACACTGAGAATTCACTCCAAAGAGGCTTAATAAAACTAAACAAGCTAAAAATAATTATCACCTATCACATTAATGAGCGTTGTTTAACTTCAATTAATATTTTTATTTACTGTATATATTTTTAGTGACATCTGGAATGGCAATTGTGAACATGCCAACGTTTAGCTTTTACAGTTCATACGATACAGCCTGGTAAGAGACACGCAGCTGACAGCAAGGCGTTACTAATATTTCGGTTTCACTTTTTGAGTACGAAACCCTAAAAAACAACTTCGAACTATACTTATTTATAACTTGACCAAACTATTTTCAATAAAGCGTAAAATTCTCGCGCTGCATAAACCGGCGCGGTAATCCCCCAAAGGCTTATTTACGATTGTTCGACTACCCGCAAATAGTTTAAATAATGTGCTATTAAAGTTCAACAATTCAATGAAAAAAAAAGTTGGTCTTTTTTCCTCTAATTAACTTCGAAGTTTAAGCTCCTTTTATTCAAGGAACGTTTTTATTAAGGGTAGATATTCTGCTGTGGTTTTGCATTCAATTTTCACAGTATGGATAAACGTATTTTTTATTTTATTTATTTATTAAAAAAATAGAAAATAGAAAATTACATAAAAAATCGCCAAACTGCAAAGCAGTTTGTTGGCGATAATAGCGCTCTTCATTATACATTTTTACTTTATTGTGTTTTATCAATATCTACGTTTTCAGCCCTGTTTTAAATCTAATAAGTTTGTAGAAAATTTCCATAAAATTATGATTTTATCTTTGTTACCTGCAAGTGCCTACGTTGATCAACTTTCACAACCCACCTAAAATCGTAAAATAATATCATTTATTTTACAGCTTTATAATGATAAACGCGTTTTAGTTAACAATAAGTCGTTAATTAACTTTATGTTTAACAAAACGACCCCTGACTGGTACCGTAATAAAATATAGGCAGGTATCATATTCATGTTTTGGTTTAAATGGTGTTAAGATAACGTTGGGCCTTTAAAATGTGTTGGAGACAATGCTTGGGAACGATACACCGTTTTAATGTTGCCAAAACTGGTATAAAGCATCTTGAGAGATCAATGCTGTTGCAATTTGTGTATAATTTTTGGTCCCTTTTGCAGAATGTTACTTAGATCCTGATTCAAACTTATTATTATGTTTGGTGTTTTTTTATACGCATTAGTAGAACCAACTATATAGGAAATACAGTCGCAGACACAGGACCTTATGTGAATGATATTGGAAAAATATTCATATCGTTAACAAAACCATCATATATTATTATTAGCAAGGTTCTAGGAGAATTAGAAAAAGTTTCTCCAGTTAATATTATAACGAAGCGCAAAAATCTCGGTTTGAAATTGCATAACTTACAATCCTTGGTACGAGATTTCAGCAGATCAGATCATAGTACTAAGTAAAATAAAATAAACGAATTCAGGAGAAGGAACAGTGATGGCAATCAGGAGTCTCGATTTTCCGAGCGAGCATCGAGCGCAGTTTTATCGGTCGCTATGTGAGACCGAATCGATAGTTCGAACCAAATATTGTTACCAATTTGTAAAATAGAGATGTGCTTCAAATGTAATATAGAATACTGAATTGACATAACCTCTTTACATTTCGTTAAGTTGAATTTCGAATTTTCTTTTGTTTTGTTGAACTTAATTGGAATAATATGCTCTTTGTATAAAAATAAAGATGTGTTTTTATTTCTTTTGTTTTATTGTTTTAAAAATGGGTGAAGGGAAAATAGGTTAACATGTTACTAGTTAGTAGGTTTGTATTTGGAAAGCAATACATTTAAGTAATGAATTCTATTTTTTTATGGGCAAACTGACGAACCTTATTTTGTATTCTCAAAATGAAAATTTACACAGGAATATGTCCATTTTATAATTTTTGGGTGAAATATATTTCTATGCTCATGTTTAGTATAAGTACCTAAGGATACCAAGTGAACGATATACGAAAGAAAATTTTCGTACTAAATAATTTTCGACTCGTGATCCCGCCGCGTCTGCTCATGATTAAGGACTCCGGTTGGGTCCGAAACTAGTCGGGCTACCCCGATAAATGCGCGTGAGTAAACCGTTACATCATTTAATAACGAAAGATAATTGCTCAAAAGATATTCTTTGCTACCTTAAAACATTATTTTCGCCCCAGGAATAAAGTATTCGCTGCCTGATAGGATGTCGTCATCATCATATTAAAACGATATCTACAGAAGTTCTACTACTACTTGTTAATACTAAAGTGAAGTGTGCCAAGTGCAGTTGTGAAAGCGAGACAGTGCACTACATGAAATAGTCGCATCTCTCTTCTACAACTGAAATATTCTTACTGTAAGCGCTAGTAGGCCCCCGATTGACGTTAAATGAATTCCCGAACCTTCGTCGAGTTACGAACAAAACTTTTTCATTTAAATCGTTAACTTGTTTGTGTATTGATTTTTTGTTAGCGTTTGTTTAATTTGTGGCTAGCAAGACGTGAAATTAATAGCCATTTTGTTTTGTTTAAACAATTGAGCTTTCATCAATCATCGTCTGTTTAGTGGACAATGAAGGATTTCGATTGTGTTATTGTTGATAACGTTTTTATTTTCGATAAAAGTTTTTGCAAAATGAGGAATATTTTTTCGAGTAGATAAGTACCCTTTAGACTGTTTGCATGAAAATTTGGCACACAGAAACTTCCATGGCTTGGTACATTATAGCTTAAGAGTTAGGGTTTGATTCATCTCAATTCTAAAAATAAGCTAGTTAGTTTTATTTACTACTAGAAGTGTATAAATAACAGATAATTCTCAATTAACGTCATAAGGATCAAATTTAAAGCATGATTAAAGATTAGAGCTTAATAAAGACCCTTATATATTATTCCAACGCGTTGAGTCGTCACGTTTAAAGCAGTGCAGTGGGCAGTTGACCGCAATTTAATGTGTATTTAATTTTAAAATCATTAACTAGCGGTTCCTGCGGTCGTGATGGTCGTCCGCGCAAATAATGGCAGCCATTTTTGTGACGTCATTACACTTGAACTTCGATCGCGTTTGAATGTAGAGCATTTACATGTAATATAATAATATATACATTATACAATTATATCATGTAGGTGAAAGAAAGAGTCGTAAAAAGAAAACGAAAATAAATTGAGAGTCAAATATTGTCATTATTTTTCTTTGTAAATTTGAAATTGTTTGCGTTATTCGCTAGGTTGAGGTAAAATTTTTGTTAATAGAAACCTAAAGTGATAAAAAAATAAATTTGACGTTTAATAAATAACTGTATTTAATTAATTCACTCGCGGCTCTTTGCGGTAACGCCATTTTCCGCGCGAATAATACTCAGCATTTTTGTAACGTAGGTATTTAAAATTGAGTTTCGATCAAAATTTAAATATGGACTGTTATTTATTTTTTAAGTGGTAAGTGGCACTCGGTTTAATATTTAAACGTCTGGACTGGTTGTGGGTTTTATTTATTCGAATGGAAATACATATTTAGGTGTGCGACTGTTCAATACATTTTTATGTTGAATTGGATTTCAGAAATAAACGTATTATTTGCTCTCCTTTCAATATATTTTTGAAATCCTATACTCATGAACTATGAATAAAGAGTATTACACCTGCCTTAGATCAGACCTCCTCAGTTTGAATCGAGCAGTTTCTCTTCCGTGAAAATATCAGAATCTCCAAATTTTGCAGGTATAGCAACCTAACTTTGAGGTAAATTCTCCAAATCATTCATTATTATATTCAAATATATTATATATTCAAATCACGACTTAAGTGGTGCCAAAATCATCAAGATCAAATTAAAATGGACGCTTTGGCTGAAAAACACTCTAAGGGTAATTTTCGTGGTTTCTGGCAAAGTACCAAGAAAATAAACCCAAGTCCTTGTCTTCCTGTGAGTATCGATGGAGTTAGTGATCACAAAGGCATTGCTGATATCTTTAGGCATAATTTTTCTGTGAAATCGCCTTTGGGACCGCCGCCGCCGGGGGAGGGGCCCGGTACTGGGAGGCCGATTGGGAGACTGAGTGTACAATTTTATGCTAAACAAGTAGCCAAAGTCATTAAAGGGATGACGAGGGGTAAGTCCCCGGGCCACGACGGATTGAGCATTGAACATCTACAGCACGCTGGATTACATGCGCCTAGAGTTCTATCAATGTTCTATTCGTTGTGTGTGAGTCACTCCTACTTGCCACAGGACCTCATAAAAACTGTTGTGGTGCCTATTATTAAAAATAAGACCGGTGACCTTGCTGATAAAGCTAACTATAGGCCTATCTCCCTGGCGACAGTTATAGCTAAGATACTGGACGGTTTACTTAACATACATTTGAATATAAAACTGCATGATAATCAGTTTGGTTTTAGACCAAAATTGTCCACTGAAAGTGCTATATTATGTTTAAAACACACCGTCAGATATTATACGAAACGAAAGACACCAGTTTATGCGTGTTTCCTCGACTTATCGAAGGCCTTTGATCTGGTGTCGTATGAGATCTTATGGAAAAAACTTGAAGATATTAAATTACACCAAGAAGTTATATCCATCCTTAAGTATTGGTACACGCACCAGGTAAATAATGTCAGATGGGCGGGGGCAATGTCGGAGTCGTACAAACTTGACTGTGGCGTTAGGCAAGGTGGACTAACCTCGCCAACGCTGTTTAATTTATATATGGACTCACTGATCGTCGCGCTCAGCAGCCAACATATAGGATGTCATGTTGATGGCGTATGCGTAAACAACTTGAGTTACGCAGATGATATGGTGTTGTTGAGTGCGTCGATCTGTGGTTTGAGAAAACTTATGCGTACGTGTGAGGAGTACGCCGATGTGCACGGGCTTAAATATAATGTGACAAAAAGTAAATACATGGTTTTTGGGGAAGCCGGCGCTAAGTGTCCACGGAACCTACCACCTGTTCGACTCAATGGTATTTCTGTAGAGAGAGTGAGTCAATTCACCTATCTGGGTCATATAGTTGCCGTCGATCTCAAGGACCATGCTGACATCGAACGGGAACGGAGGGCACTATCGAGGAGAGCCAACATGTTGGCACGCAGGTTTGCTCGATGCTCCACCGATGTGAAGGTTACTCTTTTCCGGGCCTACTGCACGTCTTTATATACGTGTAGTTTGTGGGCAAAATATTCACAAAAGTCCTTTGGTTCCCTTCGTGTCCAATATAATAATGCGTTTAGGGCGGTTTTGGGGTTGCCTCGTTTCTGTAGCGCATCCGGCATGTTTGCAGCAGCGAATACAGACTGTTTTAACAGTAACATGCGCAAAAGAGGTGCTGCTTTAGTGCGCACGGTTCGAGCCAGCTCCAATGCCGCTCTAGCAATGATAGCTCATAGAGTGGACTGTCCCTACATTCGGCATTGCTGTGAAAGACACGCCCCGCAATGTCGGATGAAGAGATTACTATAACCTTATTTTACTTAAGTTCATATTATGGTTTAATGACATATTTTGATTATAAATTTTAATGTAATTTAATTTGATGAATTAATTGTATTACCTACTCAATGAATTTATTTATTTGATTTTAGCATTATTTTATTAACCTTATTTTTATGACCTACATTTTACATTTTTATTGATAATTTGAATTGATAATTTTGTTTTGTTAAAATTTCATTAGTATTTGTGTCAATTTAAATAATATGTACAGCAACAAAAACAATGGAGCAATATGGGTTATGATTGCCTGAAATAAATGTATTTTATTTTTATTTTATTTTTATTTTTTTATTTTATTATTCCTCAGTCGAGTACACCTCAATTTCCCAGACAGTACTTAACGAAAATTTCTAGTAGAGAGCATAATACATAAACTAATTGGAGCTTAAGAGAATATAGATAAGTTAATAAGAGCAGGCAGTTATGCTCGCCCATAACCACGGCTAGCCGCAGACCAAGCACTGCACGTGGCAGGAAGTTTTAACAAGAACACATGCTCCGAACTCCTCAAATTTCTCCATTCTTCGAGAGACTGTTTCAGGACTTAAACTTACGAGTCCTGTTAGTTAACGAAGAAGTTTTTAAGGAGAATAACTTGAGATAACTTGCATGTATACTCATATACTAGGCTATTATATTCAGGTGTGTATATTTTTATAGTAGGTCTCGGTAGCATGAGTTTTGTTAGTGTGATGAGTATGATCAGATTTGCCACTTTAACTCGCAAACTCCACTGCGTCTGTTGATGATTAAGGACTCCGGTTGGGTGAGAAACTAGTTGGGCAATTGGCCCGTGAAATACGTGCATGTAAACCGTTGCATCATTTTATAATGGTGTTTATTGTTCTGTTGTGTTCGTCTTTCAATTAGGATACACTTAAGGGCGTTTTGTGCGCAACTCTGAGATTTTTGATATCTGACGGCTCAAGTGCATCGCCTGGTTTTTGAAAGGTCCCAGATACTGTATATTGTTTAATGATTTTTTTAGAACCTAATACTAAATGACATATTATCTTGATTGAAAGAAAGTTCTCGAGAATACTCAATGACAAAGGTTGGTAAGCCGGATAAGCAACGTCTTCATAGAGTAATGAAAAGGATTCTACGTAACCGAGGCAGGTAACCTTAAAATACTTTCCATAGAAACCTTAAGAATAACATCTAACTCGATTGGTGAACGAAAATTCAAAATAAAACAACTTTGTCCTACATATTCGCTTTCCATCGAACGCGCACGTTTTCCCTATCTCCAATAAAACGAGTGTATTGAAGCGAAACAGTTGAGCAACTGAACCTCGATGCTTACAGCACCTGTCCCCTCCGTTACCCCCCCCCCACCCCACCCTTTTTTCTGTTTCAAACAATTTGATATGCGAAATGTTGAGAACACTCGACCTCTGAAGGATTTTAGGATATTAGGATTTTATTGATGCCGGAATATTTGGATGGTGTAATCAAGCTCGGTTCTTTGAGTGTGATTGGACTTCAAAGAGTCCGAATACTTGAGTCAATCTTACCAACAATAATGTCCGTCAATGGATTGCGTTTCTAGGTATGCTTTGATGTATGTTGTGTAAAGAATTATTTAATCATTGGTATTAGTTATTTTGTTGGGGACGCTGACGTAGGGGTGTAGGGTGTAAAGATGAACGTTCCAGGGTATTTCTATGTTGAGTTACTTTTTGTTCTATCGAAATGAAATTCAATAGCAAATGGCTTGATTTAGTTCACCTAAATAGCAAGGTAAGGACTAAAATTCATTGATTTTTTAAGACATTATTAAAAACTGTCTAAGTTTATGAACAAAAGACTTTTAAGATGCTGTTAAATAAAAAAGCTTTCACTAAAAAAACAAACAGCATTTCATCCGAAACCGTTCTAAAACCGTCATCACCACCACGTATCAATCTACTCCAATCGTGAAGCACGAAATAACCAAAAAGTATTCATACAAGTAGTCCTGTCGACATTTTAAGCAATAAGGGTATGTTTGCGGGACACACAGCCTGTTTGCAGAGGACTCGACAAACATATTGCTCGTTACTGCTACACGATAGCCAATAGAGACGCGAACGGTTTTTAATGGACTATAAAAAATATTGTGCGCGAAAGTATCGTTTTCGCTTCGGGTTTGTAGATAGCGGTAGTGGGCTTTGTAAAGAGATGAATAGAGTGTGAAATGAAATTATGGAGTATATTTTTCAGGGTTTTTTCTTAGGTAACGTACCTGAAGGTAAAAACGGTAACCCTGTAACTGAGGCATGACCACCAAACCTTGAAACTGTTCATTCGGTTGGTTTCACGAAAAAATAATATAGCAGCTGATGTGCTTTTAATTAGGAATTAATTTACTTCCATGCGCGGAACTGATTAAAAATATATATAACCGTGGTCTATTGAAAAGTAACTGTTAGTTTTCGTGTCGTGCTTTTCATTGTATTTATAATAAAGACATTGGAGTGCTTTTCGTACCTAAACCAACACGGGAATAAGACAGGTTAGGTAAATACGTTTAGGTATTCATGTTGAACATGTTGAGATAAAAGTAACCGATTTATACGAACAAGTAGGTTGGATGTATCTAGACGTAGAAGATCTTTTATACAATACACTGTGTTTGCAGTTGGGTCCGAAACTAATATAACTCATGAAAGTTACCATTACAATATATTGTTATCTATATTATTTTAAATGCGGGTTGAATTATTTTTTGAGGGATTCAAACATCGCCTATCTAGTGTCTCCGAGCCGTCTCTACCAGAGATGTGCACATTGTGGCGAGGTAAATGAAACGACTCTACATCTTTACAGAGACATTACTCGCTACGCATCCTTGTGCATATCTGATGCAAAAGCACGCTAAGACCACACAATAGGTATATTTTGGTACAAAAATGTTACACTGATCCATTTTCATACCAGTGCGACCAAATAAATAAAAGAATACTCCTTCACAACTCTTTTATATTAAAATATATGCATGAACATGACCAGCGGCTACTGGTTGTATAAACTTAGATGGAGTAAGATGTGTTTGACCTTTGCATTGGAGATTCACGGGACAGCACGTGACGTTGTAAAGATCACCCGGATCTTTGGGGGTAAGAAAACAAACTTTATTTGTTTGCCCACAGCTCATGTTATGCTGGTTATTGAGTGGTTTAAGTAGTTTTTGATGGATACATTTATGTAGGTAGAGTTTTTTTTTTGTCATGCGATTCAATTGTTTAGTCCTGCGATATTTTTATCAGTAGATACTTATGTGGTGTGCAATAAAGAATATTCTATCTAGAATTTTATCAGCATTACTGACAACGGGATATCAAAGAGCCACCCAATTTGTCTTGAAAGACGTGGACGTTACAGGTGGATTAAAGTTATAAACAGTTTATTATTAGGTATTTCATCCGGAAAATCCATTTCATTTTTTTGTAGTATAATAACTCGATTAGGAAGACCGTGTCCTAGAAAGATAAGTACGAAAAAACTACCACTTACCACAACCTCCTCAGCTTTCAAAAGAAAATTATTTTCTTAATAATCGCCTCTCACTACCGGCCTTAGGGTAGCGAGACCAATTATCGCCACAATCTAACAGCGGACAGGGGATAAATATCGGCAAACACTAAATTATTGTCTGTCTGTCTATCGGTATAGGCGCGCGGATGATTTGTGCCCAGCGCCGACAATTTTTCATCCAACCTGCCAACACTAAATCACGCTGACAACTCCGCCCGGCTCAACTATTAAAAAACACGAGCTAAAATCAACCTATTTGCTTGCAAACAAAGTTGACTTTACTTTGATGTAGTTTAGGGTAAAGTATCTAAAGGTCGGCTCCTTATATTTGATATTTGTTTACCGACGTATAATAAAATCCGTGTGAGTTATTACAGGTTGTGTTTGTCCCTTTTGTCTTGTTAAAATTATTTGTGAAGACTCATTTATTGTATTATTATTGAAATTTGTACTGCCATTATTTCTTTTTGTTATCTTTATTCTACAATGGAAAGTAGCTTCTTCTAATGCTTGTTCGTTTTCAGATATTTTGGCACATATATATTCATGTAAATTTGACGTTTTCTCATAAAAAAGTATCAAAATAATTTAGAAATATTTCATGCGAAGACTCGAGAATATTGGTCATAATTTTTGCTAATTACTATTTATTAACTAGCATTGGAACAGAAAAAAAGACTCAGAATATAAAAAGGCCTGGTATTAATCATAATTGCTGAAAGGATGGAATGGACCCCGCGTCAATCACAACTACCCACCTTCAGGGATAAATAATAATATTTATTAAGACGAATGATAATGGAATTCTACGCGAAACATTTGTTGTACGGTTAGCAAAAAAGTTTTAATAAGAGCTTAATAAATCCTTTGTGCTGCAGAGCGCTACGTTAAGCGCGTAAATAATGGTGTAATTCGCTTGAATTTAGGATGCAAGTCTTGAGATATTGTGGAGAAATATAAGTTTTAAAGAATACTTTATCAAGTTTTTCGCAATATATTATATTATATTACGAGTATGGTTATGTACATATTTATAACTAATATCAAAATTACTTGTCCTCATTATGTAGAGCTGTATTTTCAGTTGATGGTTTTATCGCGTTTGTCACAATTGGTCTGATTTATCAGTCGCTGACAAATCATTAATCACGTCAAACGTCAGTTTTCATTAAAGCCGTTACTGTTCCATTTATCTTCATTGTATTCAAGACCATACTTTCTTCTTTTTCTTATCTATTGTCATCCGAAACTAATCATTTTTATTCGTGAATCTTATCAGAAGCCTTTTTTCTTGGACAAAGAAGTACTTCGGCTTGGCTTAATTTCTATCATTAATATAGTGAGTGGGTCCGTTTTTGCTGACCGTACTCATTCATCATACGTGCGCTTGACGCGACCGGGTCAATCGTAGTTCCATCATTCACACCACTCTATTGTTTTGTCCTGATATAGTTTTACTAGAATTATATTTAATTAGGTACGTAAGTATGCCTGAATATTGGTCTAATAAATAATGCAATGCTTAGAGACTGGAGAAGAAGAGCGTGGGATGTTCGCAGCGAAGGTCAGAATAAAAATTGCGGTGCAGTATTATTATAACAGGGATGCAGCAAAATTGAAACCAACGGAAATTATTACAGCTGAAGCTGAAAGTATTTTTATTCAAACGCATTGCTATTATGTGTAGTTTTTTAGCACTCATATAAAAAACTCATATAAAAAACCTACATAAATGCAAAAATCAATTGTTAATCAGATGATGTCAAATGAAAAGCACAAATCCTAAACTAGTTTCTTATTTCACATCAAAAATCAGAATCATAAATTTCTATATCAGAACCTTAATACAGACTAGAAATAGTAAAAGTCTGTAGTCTATAAGCTGCAAAAGATCTTATTATTCGGAGTAGGATAGGGCGAAGATAGGTATCTTGCAGATTAGTGAAGACTTGCAACGTCAATAGGGGGCTTAGACTCAAAGACTGCTATTAATTGGGGATGTTCAGACCGGTTTGAGGATCCTGGCAGACTATCAATACACTTAGAGTATAATGTATTATGCGAGGAAAATGTAGAGTGAATTTTAGTTTAAAATATAAGTTTTGTTTTAAAAGGAGTACTAACTGGAGTTTCAATTATTTTTGATGTAAAAAGAATATACTTGTGAATTTTGCATAGGAAAGCTGACACCTTGGATTAACACAAAGGTTTATCCGACTACGTCAAAGAAGGGTAACATTTAAATCTGAATTGAATTTTTTAAGCTATGACCGACGTTCAAAACGGTGAAACCGCGATCAACAGCTAGTTAAATTATAAAACCCAAAAACCAAAAAAAGGTACGTCCATTACTCCTTACATAGAGTTCTAAATGCGTGTCCACACGTCAGTTAACACATCCAATTACATGGCCTAACGGAGCGCGTGTGAAACGTCCGAGCTTCATTAAACAACCGCTCGCAGTGTCCTCAAGTGAAATCTTGCAGAAAATGACGCTGATGTGATCTGACATCTTTGACTGACGGACGTGAGTACGAGGGCTTATAGTGGTGTGTGGTGTAAGTGGGGCTGGGATTGAGAGTGATGGGATAGTGATTATGATGATTAAGTTAAGTAAGTATGGCAGGGATATTAGGTTATGAGAGTGGTAAAGAGGGATAGATGAATTTTGAATAGACAAATACAATGTTGATAAGTCATTACTTAGAAATATTGATCAAGCATTTTACGATGCGAGCTTCATATATATACCGGTATAAAGCTGAAACCCTCACGTCACAAAGGTTTAATAAAACGTACCAAACGAAACGAAAACGAATATGACCCAAAGATCCCAATAAACGAAAAAGAATAATTAAAATACTCAGCACCTAATCTACACTTCAAACGTGCCAATCTGAAAATTCTTACAACCATATAAAATATTTGCATTCCAATGCTGCTCCAACAAATTTCAATCTCGGCAAATATTGAAAAAACATCACAGTGAACATCGTCCAAGTCGATTTCAATCAGCGATCGGATATCTGAGATAAGGTCGAGACTTCATTCCGTCGACACAATGGTTATTGAAAACTTGATACCGCTCGTCTTTTGTTTGCCTTTTAAATATTTTTGAGGAAATAGTGTGAAGGGAACGATGTCACAAGTGCTTGTGGGAAGTTTGTTCAGAAGAGATTTTATGTGTCAATGTTTCAGGGATACCTTGGAATAGAGTTCTAAAATATCTTGCTGTTTCTTCTGCATTGACAACTGACGTAATATTGAAAAGGGATTGGAAAATGGAAATGTTAGAATATGACATACTAACAAGCTAGTGATGTAAGTATCATACATAGCTCTATTGTTTTATCGGAACCATTTTCTACTAAAGAACATGCATTAGTAAAGAATTCAGGATAATAAATAACCATCACTACAAAACTCAGCAAAACACCACATAGCACAATCCATAGCCAAACAGTTCCGCATCGTATTGCAAGCATTTATTTAGCAATATCCAATAAATATAGCAATTTATCATTGAGATGGGATACGTCAAGATTTCGAGCAGGAAAACTTTATCGTTGGTTTGTAGAAACTAAGGCTCGGCCCACCCGCTGCTTAAAGTAAAACTATTGGAGTCGTGGAAGCGAGATAGTGCACTACAACGCTAATAGCGGCATCTCGCTCTTACAACTGCAAGTCTGGCTTTAGGAGGTCGTACTATTCCGCTTGCATTCAACAGAAATGTATTGCGCAATACTGATGTTTAAATTCAACGCATTACCACTGGGAGAAGCTCTCGAAAGGTAGAGCCTTCATACAGATCTCTTAGAACACCTTAGAGGCGAGTCTTAGTGTTTGTGTAGAAGGATTACCTTTGAAAAGCGATAACGGTCTGTGGACGTATGTATCGTATGTCTATGAGATCAACTAGCCTTGTACTGCCTGAGCAATTTATTGAAGCTTGAATCACGTGGTGGGATTAAAAGCCCAGTTATTTTGCAAGCGATTTTGAAATGCTTTAGAATCGTTTGAGACACTATTATTTTATTTCTAATTGATTTGTATGTCTTTGGAGAGCATATAATGAGATATTAAATTCTGTAAATGACTAAAATTCTTTCATTTGAGAAAAGTTGAATGCTACGACCGCGTAACTGTCGTAGCCAAACAGCTACGGCGTAGACGGTAGACCCATTCCCAAACTTATCTACGAACTTAACGTGAAACGAGAAATAACAACGTATAAATTTATAGCAAAAGCAAATTGTTATAAATAAGGCTGTCATCTTTGTTATTTATGTCCTACACCTCGGTAATGTAAGACTCTCGCGTACGCTGCGAGCAAAAAATGTGTTACTAGCCGACCGACACTGCAGATTTTCAGCAAATGTATTTTGTAAAGAGCCTTATATCTTACTTATTCTCTATTACTCGTACTTCGTATTGTATCATCACTCAACTTGTTTTTCGTAAATCATCCATAATACATCAAACCGTGAAAACATCGTTTCTTCAATAGTCATATTTACAAATACAATAATTTTATAATTTCTTAAAAAAAAAACTGTCACAATAAATATTCTTTCACTATCGGAATACTAAGTGACTGTAAGATATGTTTCTTTTGTTCACTATTTGTATTCAAATAACTTCATACATCGATATGTTATATTTCTACACACGCTACCAATCTCTGACAACAATCTATGTAATTATTATCCTTACTGGTCGCAGTGCCCTCGAGCGAGCCATCCACTGTTATAATATTTATTCCCGTTTCCATAATACCAGCATTATTCCCTTAGATTCTACCATAGAATGGTCATTATGTAGCAAACTGGAACTTTCGTGAAAAGAAAAAAGGTTTGATGGGTTACTCGAAAATCCATTTTGAAATGGGAATATTTTGAATATTGATAAGGTGAGGGACGAAAAAATGAGGGGATTTTAACTTGGAACGATTTGTTTTTTATTTTATAAATGGACAGTTTTATGCGTCAAGACTGACTAGTGACGGACTATTTTATGTTTAGAATTGTTTTTATTTGTGAATATTTATAAAGAAGTGTGTTTGTTTTAGTTTTAGTTTTTTTGCTCCTGTTTTTATACCATCTTCTTAAAATAGACATAAAATAAAACCTTGTTTAAGTTGTATGACCTAAAAAATAAATTCCACAAAATAACTGCCACCTTGGGAGTGGAGTAAACTTTAAAAAGTCCGCAACCATTCGTCTCACTAATACATAATTGAAGTAAAAATATTTTAACAGCACGTCGTTAGAAAATCCGTGGAGAGGTGTAATTTAAATTTGTTTTAAAACTCCGGAAAGCGCAGGCTTGCCAAGAAACGCTAAGTAAATTGTTGAAGCCGTGCACTATATCAGGCTGCAGTGAACTCGTCGCTTCTTGCCAGACATTTTTGTGTAGTACCCTACTTTAGCGTTTTTGTAAAAAGGTGGTAGTTGAGGAAAGTTTAAGTTAACACAAAGAGCTATGTATAAGTAGCTGCGGACAAAGCCATTGGAGTAAACTCTTTTCGATTTTTTTTATTTAGCTATTAAAAATAGTTTTACCCAGTTAAGCAAAGTTCCTTCTGGCATTATTGCTGGCACGCAAAAAAAAAACAATTGATTGAAATAATTTATTTTTAATCCTAACAAACTCTTTGCTCTTAAAAACATTTTAGAACAGCGAAACACTGCACTACTCTCATCTACACCATCTACACAGACATTAATAACAACTATTTCATTCCATCTCTTTGCTCCACGAATACCCTGATTAATCTGCACAAGCCACCAGGGAGCCGGCGAACATACTTACTTTGAACGTTTCGCTCACACAGAGTCATCAATGATTCAACCCGTAAAGACATCTATGATTGAAAGTCTTTTTTCTCTCTCCGTGCAAAATAACTGGGCGTAGGAATAAGGGGAATAGGGGGTAGGAATAATTACGGCCGACGGGCTTTGACCCCAAAGGGGGGACGTAATTAAGGAGGGGAGGATCATTTTCTCTAAGGTGTGCTTTTGTACCCTGTGTGCTGTCTGGAAACATGGTAGGCCGAAAAATTTTGTGCCTTTGACTCAGATGTGAAATATTTTTTGGTGGATTACAAAATACAATGGCGTATTACTAATTGATCATATTTTTTTGGTACTAATTAGTTTAAGCATTTAAATATTATGTTATGTTTAAATTCGTATTCAGTATATGAATTTCTAAATTTTGTTACATAAATAAAAAAAATCATCGTTTGCCGCATTAAAAAATAAAAATTGTTCAAATGAAAATAACAAATTAACTTTATACTGAAAGTACTACGTATTTCATAACTCTTTTCTAAACTTCGTAGCGAAAAAAAACCGAGCCATTTTCAATTCAACTTATCTGAACAAAACAAAAGTAAATTTTCCCCGGACCGTCCTGTCATAACTACAGCAATCTATTATTTTTAAATACTCCCAAAAATTCCTACTTCTTGTAATAAAAAGAAACTTTGTAGACATTTAAGAAAGTTCCAGACGCCACCAAGAACGGTGTCACGAGATGAATAAAGGGAAAATATGAACTTGTTATTAGCGGCATTTTGTAATAGTTAATAATGTTTTTAAGATTACATCTTGTGGAGTGCCGCTTAAACGAGAACAGTTATGAAATGACAAATGGTTACAACACTATTTAATAGGTTGAGTTTTTTGTTGCTTTATAAATTTATTTTTACTGTTCAGTATCTGAAGAATATAGGGGAATGATGGGTACTTTTTGTTTGCAAATTTCTTTGTTTTCTGTCAATTTGTACGGAACTCTATTGGCTTGAGCTCGTACCACGTTAGATCTGATTATCACATCAGTTGGGATCATTATGCTCATGAAGCCAGTTTTATTCAGGGAAAATTCTAATTTTTTCCTATGAAAATACAGGCAATTATGGAATGACGAAAGCCAGAAACTATTTCCTCAATAAAAATATAATGATCTCGTTAATTAATCCTGTGGGAGATTTGATGAAAGGTAATTATAATAGTGCTCGGCATGTAACTGTATGGGCTCATACTCCCACGAGGCCACAATTAAGAAGACTTCATTAATATTGCTGTTTGCTCATATTAATGAATTATTCCCCAGAGTACCTTCTCGTAATTTTAATTTGGGGTAATACGTTTAATTGTACGAGACTTACGCAACGGAGATTCTGCGTGTTGATGTATCTAGAGTACAATTAACATGTGTTGAGATAACCTATTCATAGAAGTCGTATTTTCTTTAACCAACTTATTCAACAACAAAAAAATTACTCGGTTAAAAGTCAATTGAGGCTCATTCTATCTCTATAACTACAAAGAAGAATATAAAGACAAAATATTATATATCCCTACGTGCTCAAGCTCTACAAAACCGTATATTAACTCACAAACACTAAAGTCGATACACAGCACATGAATGAAACGCGCGGACATTGACCCCAAACACGCTACGTCCAGGTCATTCGGATCACGTCTCACACCTCGACTAACAACAACTACAAATCAACAAGCAACTAAGACCTGAAGTAAAATTACCATATGTACACAGCGATACCGAGCTTCGTCAAATCTGAATCGATCGAGCAATCAGAGCGATTCACCCCGACAGCTCCCAATCTTTACTTAACACGTAAGTCCATACACTAAAACCTACATTGGTAAAGTTTGCTAGCAACAGCGTGGGTCCGACGACCCCTGTGTACATTGCGAGATTGTACCGGAGCTGTGAACGTCCGTACTAAGTGCAAATATGGCTCTGTAAGGCAGGGGCGCTGCACTTTCGGTGAAACAGAACGTTTTGATCAGGGATTGGTAGTGGCAAGGCGTTTTATGGTGAGATGGGACTGCCTAAAAATGAACTGGTTAGAGATAAGTTACTATGGAGTTTGTAACTAGTGAATTCATTACTATTATAAAATGTTAATTCAAGAAAAAGACATAAACGCTAGAAACACGAGGTTCAATGAACACTGGAACGATATTTTGTATTTCTTGCAGAGCAAAAAGGTTGATCGCGCACAGGCAGACAGCGAAAAAGAACTTTATTGCTTTGCAATTAGTCTCTTTTAAATAATTCTAAAAACAGACAGGGGCCTCTAAATTCAAAATATCGCATCATGTGCCACTACATCCTATGATATTATATTTGAATCTTCTATTGATCAAACAGGACATATAGTGGGTGAATGCATGAATAAGCTAGGAGAAATAGCTTCGCGCCTCACACGTGTGCGGTGGAATTCTAAACGTATGACTACACTGGGCCTGCAAACTGTGTTATAGATAGGGTTGTCTACTACTTGCTGTATACGATTATTTGTTTTTACGTTATTATTAAATTAAGAAGCGTATCTTAGAGAATTGTTTCTCATTTTTTCATTTGAATATGTTTTATGTCTTATATTCTTTTAAACTCTTACAAAATAAACGGCTTAAAATTAAAATACCAGAGCTTCGTGGCAAGGTTAAATTTAGACTATTTAGAATATTTTATAACTGTCCTTTTGATTTAATTTTAAATCAATTTCCCGTCCTCAAAATTATTTCCGACAAATGAAATACAAATAGGATTTCATATTTCAATAATTGAAATTCCGCTAAAAAAATATTCTTCCTAATCTTCTAAGGTGCTAACCCTGACACACAAGTATTGTATGCACCACGTAACAAGGACAGCTAAAAGGAGGGTACTGTGTTTCATGAACTAGATAAATTTGCCTCGCGTGGCTTGCACTGAGAGTCTCGCAGTCTAGTATATCACGATGCAATGAAGAGAGAATAGAAATTGTTGACCACCTGTGCACTTTAATTGTGCCAGTACGTTTACTATCAAATACTTTTTGGGAAATCAGATATATTGTTGTGAATTATTTAGGTAATTATGTTTTAGTGCTTGTATTATTTTGTGAGTGATCAGTGGGTATAATTACCTATTATGTTTGTTAACAGTCGGATGTAACGAGATGTTATTGCGATTCTAAAACACGAGGTTTGGGATATAAATTTCACCGATAATCTTCACCGATAATCATTTTTATAATATCATTGATTTTTATATATGATCTGATCCGTTTTTTGCTGTCTGTATAAAATATAACCATGACAAGTACTATTAAGAGTTTTAATTCAAAGATGTAGTACTTGTAATTTTCAGGTCAGCTGATCTGAGATTTTTTGATCTCGTGAGGCGAATTGTTTTTAAAAAAATAATTTTATTGGTATAATAACAATACGGAAACAAGAAGTACACGATCTTAGAGACAATATGTTTCTAATATTATTATACGAGCAAAGTTTAATGATTATAAAATAGTTTCATCCCATTAATCGCTTCCCGCTCCGCTAACCAAAGCCAGTTTCACCCCTAAGCTTCTCCACACGATTTTGTACCCTAAATTCTTATAGCAAAAGTAGAAATTCACTTGTCATTCGTTCGGTAACATAATGAGGTTGAAACTAAATACACACGTTTCGTCGATGCCAGGTGTAATTTATTGCTTTAACCGGGCATTATATGGAATCCCCATCATAATTCCATGTTGAGTGGTTACGTGGAGGGATTAATGAGTTTTTGTGGTTGAATAAATCGTAAACGTGTTTTTCGCAAACAAAATAATGTGATACGATATATCCATGATGTGAACAAAACAGTGGAAGTGATCAAGTACAAATCGGGCTCGAAGGCTATGGTCCGTTCGAAAAGACTAAAAAAACCTATCAAAATTATGGCTTTACCAATCGTTGCTTAACTGCGATTTTTATTTTTAACTAATTGGCGTAAAACCGTAATAGATTTAATGTAATATAATGAAAGTCTAGAAAAAACTCTAAGCATACATCAATAATTAGGAAGTCGTAACTATTTACGTTAAAGTAAATCTTCAATTTCTACCAGAACTAATATTAGGTACCACTTTTATCAGTTTTTAAACAGAATATAAGCCTAATAATACCAAAAAAAAGTTTGATAACTCTCTTAATTCACCGTCTTTTATGCTAAAACCGTGCTACATATTCCAAACTTATTATAAGTTAGACGTGTCGTTAAAATAAGGGTCTTCACAAAACTAGGGGTACAGACAGCAGCATAAGTTGGTTTACGAAATCTGATTTTGAAGGTATGTATGCTTATAAAAAGTACATGGCTCGGATTGGACGCAGAAAGCAGAAAAACCAGGTTTTGGGGAGGCCCAGCAGTGGACAGCAATAGGCGATGAGTTGTTTGCTTGATTCCAGTATTTTGAGTATTATTGTAGAAATTTGTGTTACGTTATAGAAGGTATGTTTTAATTAGGAGTCCGTATCTAGAGGGTTACAGAACTAGGTTACTGAGGCTTCATTGTCTATCTTTCTGCCACCAGGCTGTAAGAACTTCATGAACCTTGATATCTCTTAAACCTAGAAAATTGATTATTTACAAATTTTGTATATGTGTTGCCACTATAAGACAAAAAGTTAAAGTAATAATCAAGTTACTCAAGTTAATCAACCACGCTTATTACGGTCACAAATATGCTGGATGACATTGGTTTCAAATCAATATTGCCGTCTAATCCCAAAACAGCTTTAGCTTAATTTAATTTAAACGTGTACAGATGTTTTGAAAATTTGATTGTTATAAACGAGTTCCGCAGCTGGCCGTACCTACGTCGTCCTAATTTGTAAACCAAAGTGACAAGATCCTTGTACAGTTGACAGAAAGGTTCTTAAATTTGATACAAAATATTAAGAAGAAGGACTCTCTTAGCATGTCCCTTTGATAGGCAAATAAACAGTTAAGAATGTTTTCTTTAATCTATTTAAACAATTTTGCTATGAACCTTATCTTGTTTTGTTTTTCGACTAGGATTGGAGTTTGTTAGGTAACTGGTGACAATTACATTTGAGGATGCGTACTTAATTTGTGATACAACTGATTCTGAACTCTCTGTGTTGCGAGTCCAACTCGCCCATCACTGGTTTTTGTTGTATATTGTAAATTAAGAACAAGATCACATGATCGACCCTTTTATTGTGTTTTTCTTTACAAAATAGATTTTAATGTCGCCATGATATCCGCTATCATTCCGTATAATTTTATTTCTAAACATCCGTCACAAAGTATCTTGAATCAAAGAATTTTTGTTCTTAAAATTGAAATCAAAAACAAAAACAATTTAATTTCCTAGTTATACAAAAATATTAATACAACGTTAACGTTAACCTACTTCCTTGGAATAAGTAGCTATTCTTTGGTAATTACATACAATAGGTCCTAGGGGAAATTTTAGGGGAAGTAATAATATCTTGTGGATACCCTATTTGGTTTTCCTTAAATATTGTCGGTTGTATCAGCCTTAGAAAGCTATCGTAAAGATGTTTATACAATTAATAAATAGAAATTATAAAGCTTTACGTAAGTATTTAACAATTTCGTCCAAAAAATAAAATATTTTTTTTAGTATGAGCAACCCTTAACACTTAGGACTATGAAAAATAGATGTTGTTCTATTCTCAGACCTACCCAATATGTATACAAAATTTCATAGAAATCGGTAAAGCCGTTTCGGAGGAGTACGGTTACTAACATCGTGACACGGGAATTTTATATATTAGAGAAGATATTATATCACGGAACTCCTCTTTAACAGCTCTACCGGTTTCAATGAATTCGCTTTTATGCGATTTTTAGCTACACTAATCAACCCAGCAGAACAAAGCTTATCCAGAACGGCTTGTGCTTTGTATAAGCCAAGTTTTTCCACGGTAAAATCCAGTTTCGATAGTAACTACACCTAATAATTAAACATTAAACTTACCCTTGCGCGCGACCTCGTGCCCTGCTGGTAGTCATATCCTCTGCCCTGTAACAATTAACATTATTACAATTACATACTTAATAATTATGTCGTTAAGCGACATTGCTAGGTTCCGTAGTCTTTGGAACTTGGTCCTTTACATTAAAAAAGGACTAAATAACTACCTATCTTTATAAAATAAGACTATGATCAAATTGTCAGAGATATTGTTTTACACACAAAAAACGTAATGCGAATTTAGGATTTCGAATTCTTTAGTACTTGAGCTTGTATTTAGGTTTCGGGTATATTACTATACAAGCAATTACCCGTGGTTTGCCTGCTATACTTTTCATTCTCAGGTAAAAAATGTAACGCGTATTATTCGTCGATAGTTTTAATCAGTTTCATGATTAAAACTACTTGAAAGAAAGAAACAAATAAAGTCAAATTCGTAATTACGTATAATATTTACGAGTAACACAATTCGACATCCAAATAAACAATTTAATTTATTATACAACAAGAATTTCCAAACCAAACAAATTTCGCAGAAGAGTACTCAACACACTCTAGTTTTAGTTGTTATTTACCGAATATTGTATTTCAAACAAATTTAATTCTACCTCTACAAGCTACTCTACAAATCACAAAATAATAATGCTTAAAATCTCTTTACAAAACATGTATGTAATGGGAACTATGAGGCAGGTACTTGAGTAAGGTAATACTACACAAACTTGTAAGTTGTAAAGCCTTATAAACTGTAACTAAGCCAGAGAAAGATAGTGGCTTTGTAGTCGAGGGATCAGAACCGCTGCTTGAAGAACAAAAGTGCTATCATATTACATTCAAATGAAATACTAGATTTGAATTTAATTAGCTTTTGACGGAGTTGTGCTATGAATATTAAATATCGAACAAAAACGCGATCTAGTATTTTTTTGCAGAATGGGCAAACTGCTTTAGCAAGCTGCTTCTATAGGTAGTCAATTGCATGAGAATCTGATAAGCCATTTAATTGTAAAAGTATAATTGACAGGTTTTTATGACTACAAACTAAAAAAATGATCCCTAATCAATTAAAAACACACAGCTATCTCCAAAACACAAATCGACATAGCCGATGTTGAATACCCATCAACTTCCAATCCTCCAAAACAGTTGCTTAACCATAACTAGCAAGATTACGGAGTTGAAAACTTAATAAAACTCCACTTAAATTGTATAATATAAACAAGTTAAGATGGTGGTAGCTGTAGGAGTAACTGTCCTTGTGAGACGCTGGCCTAATGCAATTTGCATGGAGTCGACAACTTTCAGCAGTAAACAGGCCTTCCCACCACAAACCTTAACGTCTTTTATAAACTTTAAATTGATTCTGTATTTTATTGTTACCTTTTTGTTTGAAAATCTGAGGCAGCGGTAACTTCGGAGTTTAAGGGGAATCAGGCTGCGATGATGAACAGGAAATTACGTGCCCGAATGTTTTAAACGAGACGGTTACAACTAGGTTCGTTTTGACCCGAGTAATCTACTTTCCTGTTTATTTTCACTCAATTACTTTCGTATTACATTTTGACGAAATTTATTTCTACAGATTACTAAAAACGTCTCAAGATTTTCATTACAGAAATTAATTCAAATTATTCCATTAAGGTTCATGTAACTCGACTAATGTTCAAAGACCAGGTGCGATGCATATGCGAGCTACAATGCAGGCATACGCCTTCTACTGCAATGAGTATTAAGCATCGAATCAGAATTAGCGTAAGTCCTATTAAAGCGTCAGCTTCCAGCACTTACATTCATGCCATAAATCTCCCTAGTTAATTGCCTTCATTTATATTCGTACCACGGGACCAAACTAACGAAGCACTATTTTCCCTATTTTTACCACATCTCTACACAATTATTCAATTAATTAAACTCAACGTTGAAAACTTAAAGCCTGCTAAACAAAAGTATTTTCCAATTTAAATCACCGAAAATCTCTTTGAAAGAAAAAGACTTAAAAGTACCTAAATCATTCATGAAAATATTCCGAAACTTTGATCGGATTTATATGAAAAATCTTGAATAAAGTCCTTCATGATTTGTTAAGAAATTTGCAAACAACAGGTCCATTGTGTTTAAAAAATAAATGATTGTTAATCCATGAAAATGGTCTTTGGAGACGCAATTTATTCCTCCCTTGAGAGATGTTTGGTGCGATTGAAAAATGAAAGCGGATTAGAAACTTTATCAACTCGTAAATTGATGGAGCTTAAATTAAATCATCACCATCAATCTTTACAAGTTCAGATGTAGCTAAATATTTCAATTCACACTATTTCATTTTTGTTTGTATAAACACGGCAACATGAACAAAAGCGCAATCATTTATTCTAGCCCGTCATTAAATTGATTCATGTGAATGGGGAATATGCACGTGACTTAAATATGGACAAAATATTTTTTTTTGTAATATTTATTGCTACTGAAAACACACTATACAATTATTTTTAGAATTTATTTTAATTTAATAATGAAATTTAATCATCAAAAAGTGGCTATTTTGAAATTACCGCGCAAATTTTCGAAACGCAACACTATTGGTGAAACAAAACGTGACGTCAGTTTTACACGAGACGTCTGCTGTCAACAAGCTATTTGTATGGTTTCTTTTTGGAGGAATAATTGTTATTGTATTGTGTCGCTGTTTTTTTTTCTTAAGTTAATAGTTTTATGTGTTCAAAATATTAATTAATTGTGAAGAAGGACTTAGAGAATGACTGAAACCGGTTTCGTAAAAGCGCAGTCGGATAATCTTCCGAAAATCGACGTGTTTATGATGGCCACGTATTTCGCTTCAAATCCAGATGTTTTTATTCATGAATAATACTTATACATACATAAAGATAAATTTAGAATATCGAATAAGAATTTTTAATAATATCTTTACAACTTTTTGTAAACTAGGTTATGTTTTGTAGAGGTTTGTAAACAAAACAAGTAGGTAGGTAAAAGTAAGAATGATTTGTATATGTATTTTACTTTTTTGATATCCTTACTTACATTGAAATGATCTTCACAACAGTATAAACAGCTCAAACACGATACATTGTCTCTTCTCATCGCCTTGCACCACTTTTTCCTTAGATTTTCACCTTTCGGCATAAGGAAATACACTTTGTCAGGTGCAGTGTTGATGTTATTTGGACACATAGGAACGACACAATATTTATAATATGGTTTTTTGTGCTTTTCCATGGTAATTAAGTCGATATTCACTCACTTTATTTATTTTTTGGTAATTTTGTTTGCTGTTGACATCGAACTCGTGTAATGGTGACGTCACGAGCAAGCGCGCCAAAATGGCCGCGTTTAAATTGATCGCGATTTTAATATTTAATTTTTTGCATAATAGTTTATATTTTGGACGTGATATTTGTATGTTTGGTAATGTAATAACTAGTAGAAACATATAAAAAATAAAAAAAAAATCATGCATATTCCCCATTATATTGATAGAATGCGTGATCACGCATTTACATTATAAAGGCGGAACTATTTTGAATTCGATAAGGAATTAACAATATGCTTTGAATGAAATAATAATAGGTTTCATTGTTATGTCAAAAGTAATGTAAACCAATTTGTCTATTCTACGTATCAACTATGGAATTAATGTACAATTTCTTTAACTTGAAGATAGGTGTTTCTATAGATATCTGCTATATCATAATTTCTATTTGAGCTTTTTGAAATGAAACGTCAGAGACTTCATACAAAGAAAGGTTTAGTATAGTATATGCTTGTATGCATATTCGCGTTGTATGATTTTAATTTGTGGGGAGCTAACTCTATACTCACATTTGTTAACACTAACTAACGTGAAAGAATAAAAACAGATACACAAATACAATAATAAATATTAGCAATAGTTTGAATTAAATAACACAAAGGCAAAAAACTTAATTCTCAACCAAGACACAATAAACAGAATATCTTACATCAAATTATACTGATTTAAAGCGATCTTCTCGCGATGTCGTAGAACTTGTGCTCCAAGTAAAAAATCGACGCATTAGTGATCCAGACATTAGGTAAACAAAATTAGTCGTCAGTAAACGAATCCCGGCGTGCCTTGTTTATTCTGCGAGTGTAATTACCAAAGCCTCTGAACTGGGATTTACGAGAAAATGGAATGTAATATAAGTTATGTTTACTTCCTTAGGAGAAAGACTTCGATTGAAAATTGTTTTTGAGTACCATACTATGATTGCATTTTTTTATTTTTGATATTCAGATTTGGACATGACAAAATTATAATTATCTGTATTAGAGGTTTAATTTGCTACTCCTTCTTGTAGTAATAAGAAGTTATGTAATATTTTTTTATTTGTTCTGTAATTACTTTAATATCCATGATTTCTCATCTTTCCTATTTTCCATAAAATCATATAATATCGCGATTGTTTCCCGGACTATTTGTTTAATACATTTTACACTGGGGTCATGGTTAATCGTTTACTCCATACATCATAACCCTATATCAAAAATAATCCATCCCTCTTCATACACTTTTGCTCTAAGTTCCTTCGCTGGCGGTGAACCAATACCTCTTCAAGCAATCTATTCGCTGGCACATCGAAATAAATCTACATTTACCGACTACTGCACGTATTATGAACAAACTTTCAAATAATTCGTTTCGTTTTATTGGTGACAACCAGAGTTATTTGTTCTCGGTTTTCAGCGCTCAATTCAATATGAAATATGGTGGTAGTTTTGGACACGATTTAAAATTATGGCAAAGATTTGTCAATTTAGAACTGTAAGTCAGTACTATTTAATCACTGTGTCAATCCACTTGATATTCAATCTAGATTCGTCTTAAAACCAATATTTTATTACTTTAGCAATAATTTCGAATAAAAAAGATAATTTCCTTTATTTGCAATTTTTGTTCAATTGTATGTAACAGCTTTTCCGAATTTACCAATCATAACTATTTATTTATGGTATACCTAGTTGATTATACTTTGATTCAGCTTAATTAATATTTTCCAGTAACTATTTATTGGTATCAGATTGTAAGCCTCGTTTGAAGTTTTTCTTCCATCTATTTATATTTAAAAAAATACTGGAAGATTCTGACGCGTTCTGTTCAACAGCAAGAACATGCGTCACAGCAGTGTAAGGATATTCGACTAGCGACAGTGTGACACACACATCAACGTCTGCTCAAAGTATCCTGTTCCATGTTTAGCTATTGAAACAACTACATATTTATAGCTTCACAAAAAGCCCTTGTTTTCCGGCTATTGATTTTCAACATCAAAAGGTGAATATTTTCCATGTTCACGAGTTTTGTTGCTTTTGCATCCAAATGCCTGGCCCAAAAGCTATTTGTTTTAAATATAGTTCGACAAACGATCCTTTGTGAGGAAGAATTGATGTTCTTGTTGGTACGGGAAATACACGGGTTTTGTGTTTAGATTTTCTGTTTTTTTTTTTGAGAATTCTGTGAGTGACATAATCCTGTTTGGAAAATATTAATCTTTGTAAACTGCTGTTTTGTAAATCATTGAATATTTACGAGTGCGTGATTCGATGTTTAGAGCTGATTTTATTGTCCCTTAGAATAATAATACACGACGGACCTACGAATTTAAATGCCCAACACACCATCTATAACTGTGTCTACAATTTCGAGGATAATATCAACAGCTTGTAATCGCAAACCAATAGATCACAGACAACCAAAAAACCATTCGTTTTTGAACAAATCTCTTACTCCATATTTATAAAAACTATAACAGTGTATCCGCCAATTAACATAGACCAAGAACCGTATCCATAAGTCGTGTAATATATTGATTGTATTTCATGTCTATATGTCCTACAATTGTTATATTTTTGTTGGTCATGTGGTCGTTAGGCTGTAATATATACGCGTCTTAACATAATATCCTTTGAGATAGGCCTCTGCATTATGTATGTGGCAAAATATTGGGATAAGCAGTGATTGAGGCTAGGAATTATTGTTCAGAGAAATTTCAACCTTATTAAGAGATTAAAGGAAGAGTTTTCGCTTGCAATTGGATTTATTTTTGTGGACGATAATCATTAAAGAATTTTAAGGTATGTTTCTTTGTAGCAATATTGAATGTCACGTTTGTTTAAAGATAGAATTGTAAAATGTCCGCCAAAACCGAAACGTATTTTTTCTACAGCCCTCTAAAAATTTAATGAGCTAAAACAAAAAAAAATACAAAGTTTTCAAAAACAAACACTCCCCTACAAAAGTTTTGAAAAAAGTATGTCATTGTAATTTAATATTCTTCTAAAGTTCTTGTCAAGCTCGATTACTGCTTATCCACCTTTCGTCTTCCAAATAACCTTAAGTGAGAAGGACAGAACCTTCGCAAACCTCATAAAGATGGCGTGACGAACTGTTTCCAGTTATCTCGTATAATAAATGTCAGACTCCGCGTTTAGACCTCCTTGGAGAAAAAAAAAAGCCAACAAATATAAACTAAGATTCTCTAGACAAGAATTCTTTAAAGACTCTTTTTAATACAACTATGCAGTTAGCCTGAAAGCAGGCTTTGACTGATTAACTAGACTACATTTTGAAGGTATCAAGATTAATCTGAGCGAGGGAATTTTCCCGTTTCTTCTGACAGGGCAAAAGCTCTTAGCAGCGGTAAAGGTTGAGCAAATCTGGGTGCTGGCCAATTTATTTTGACCTTTAAGTCAATTAGTCTAAACTTATTTTAAATGACGATTCTTAATTTGATTACTAGTATTTTAAAGGCCATAAGTACAAATGGTTTGCATCACGGCAAAATGGGAATAAAATTCACTTTAAGAACTGATTGATTCTTGGCATAATTTTAATATGGCTATCGTGATCGACCATCTCCAATTAAACTCTTATCAGGAGCTGCTTGCTTTACACCTAATATATACTGATAAAAACAATGCGTGAAGTATATTCGTCAGTCACAATTTGATATTTTGATAACTTCGCAACTAGGGTGAAAAGTTTGTTAGCTCAAAACAGAAGTATTTTGTGGATTACCGCACTGAAACTTTAATGTATACGGGAAAACCGTTTGGATAATGGCCGAATTAATTTGTCTTTTGTCATACAGCCGTAGGCAAGGGCTCCGGCCCAAAACTTTTCTGGGCATTATAAGACCTGCCAATTTATGAGCATATTGTATTAGCCTCAAAACGGATTAAAGTGTCGTAAAGTTTGTGATGTCGAAGGAATTTTGGGTATTTTTAGTCCTCTACTGGTCTTAATTAGAACAGCTTTTTGGATGACTTAGTTTTTAGGTAGGCTTTCGAACTTATTTGCAAGTGAAGTTGTTTTAAAGCCTGAGGACTAGTACAGTGAATACTTAAATTCGAAAAAATGGTACAATGATACAAATGGTTCTTGATCTAAATAAATATAGATTTAATGTAAAGCACACTTCATGTACAACCCTTAAACTAATGTTTAAGGACGCATTCAATATAATTCTAATATACGGCATGAAATCCAACATGACCTCGTTAAAAATATATACAAAAACTAACTTCCCTGCTTTTTTACTTCCCAAATTTTATTTCCAATTACCCGATCAGGCTTAAAACTTTCCAAATCCATACTCCTAAAGTCACATACTTCCAAAATTTTCTGACGGCAACCCGTCGTAAACAAAGGCTACTACGTAATTACTTCCAATCTACCCAATTTCCTCATTAATCCCACCGTTCGTATCTCAATATAGCGAGGAGAATGTTTATATAATTACTTGGAACCTTTAAAAGGCAGTCGAACTGATCGAACAATCTTTCAGACTTCAAACAAGTTGTGAACGAAGTTAAATTGGCTCCTGAACGGATATTTTGTGTGCTCATCCGTGTGGGGAATGTTCGGTGGCTGATCTTTATATCCTCGTAAAGGCGAGTAATTGAACCCAAGATACTTTAGGCCTTCGCGTCTTAGACCAAGAACATGGTTGTCTTAAAAGTGTTTTGATAGTAGGTCCATAAGTAAGACTATTTTAGGTCGTCTAGTTTTAAAAAAACTGGGTGGTCTTAAAAATCAGGAAAATTAAATAGTCTCAACTTTTTATTAGAAATTTGGTTAAGATTGGCCAGAAGTTAAGTTATTTTGGCAGTAAAAAGTCAAAATTTAGACTAGGCCTATAAAATAATTCGTCCTAAAAAACATATCAATTTATTAATAATCCAATGGTCGCAAAGCTCATTATTTCATTGATCAACCACACAAGTATCATAAGATTAAAGTTAAATCCCATTACCATACCCTGCTTCTTACACAATTTAGAACCGTTCCACTTTCAATATTTCGGTATTTACGAAAACTTAAAACGAGGTCACAAAATCCAGATAAACACACATCCACTTTAAATTACTTCTTATCTGGAATCACTTTAAATACATAACAAAGTTTGCTTCTAAAAGTTAACGGCGCAAGTATTTGGGGCAGCCAGTACAAACTCGGTAAGTGGATTAAAATTCTCCTGAAATCGCCTCGGGGTCAAATCTGGACTTGTAGGTCGAACCTGAATATTCTGAACCCATCCTTAAGTTAATTTCGAAATTATAGAGTCGTTATTGTGATGTTATTTGTTCGATTTGATTTGTTTTGGTTGAAGCAAATATGGAGTTTGTAAGCAGATTTTTCTCTTCTGTCTGATTTAGTAGCGGAATCCGACTAAAATCTGTCAAAAATATTTTAAATATACGTATTCTCCTTTCCTCATAAATAACGGTCGCTAAACTATAAGAAAATCACATGATTTTCTTGATGTTTTACATAGTGAACATTTGTTATTTTTATTTACCTTGGGTGTGCTGACTTCGCGTGTGGATATTCCCATCTTCTCGTGGTGTCGCAGCTGCACCGGGTATATGATCTGGTAGTAGTGCGCGCCGATGTTCCGCACCAACTCCTGATTCTGTCTGTACTCGCGAAGCAGCCGCTCAACTTCACCTGGACAACAAACAAGGTGATTTAGGCTTTAGAGCTGTAGGAATAAGGTATCTTATTGTACAGAAGGTTCATGTAGCTATTATACTTATTTGCATAAATAATTTGATGAGGCTTAATCAGATATGGTATGACATGTCATGTTAACTACAAAATGTAATCCAGTTCCATGTCATACTCGTATCATCTACATTGACGATAAATTTTGATGTGATTAGGGGTGAGAAATATACAAGAAACATTTCTTTTGTGTCGTTTCAAATCTGAATTCCGTTAGTGGCTAAACCCAACGGCATTATTTGCAACTTAAATTCTATAGTTTCTTCTTAATCCTTTACAACACCTCAAAAACCGAAATGAAGATCTAAGAGCATCGATACCACAAACCCAATTTGCGGCTAAAAATAAAAGTACGTCGGCTACTTTAAGATCGGGCGGTTATAAACGTGAGCTCCCGTTTTATGATGGCCTTAAACCCAACAACGGGCGGCTAGATTGGAACTCATTTAGCTCATGAGGGGCCACTTGTGAACTCGGTTCAACTTGACATTTTGTATGAGCTTCGTAGATTTTAGTTGTGAGCGCGATACCTGTATGTTACGTTTTATTGTGTTGGTACGGAGGCTGTATTGAATGCAATTTAGCGAGTTTGAAAAATGAGAAAAAATGATGTAGAATTCTTCTGTGTTTTTTACGATAGCTAAGATTACTAATATTAGTAAACTAAGATTTTATGTAGATTTTTTTTTCATTTTTACTGAATGAAACTCCTTCCTTCTCCCCAATCATGAGCTGTTGGGGAGGCAGGTTGAGTTCGATAAAAATATGCCAAAAGAATCTAAAATGAATCTTTACCCTGTGGCCACAGTCAAAGCTTTTTCATGGCATGAGTGTACTCTTTACGTCACTATTCAGAATGTTTAAGATGCACAGTTTTCAAAGCAAACATCCTATGGCAAAAATAGTGCTTATGATTGAGCATAAATAAAATAATTAATTAAGAAGGACTGCCCCGAGAGTAGTACGTGTCACAAATAACCGACGGCTAAACCGCCAACCTTGACCAAGGCCGTCAAACTTTTCCCCTATATCTACAACTTTACGACATTCGCAGGGCAGTTAATGTAATATTATTATTAATATACAACGAGGGGATATTGGCTCGCCATTCAGATCGATTAGGGCCACAGATAAGTGCCCATTCGTCACACATTAAGACCTTACTCTGGCTTTACGAGATCGTTAAATCGCCGTTAAACTCTCAATGCACACGACGCCAATACAAAGACAGTTTGATTTTATAGTTTTTTGATTTTATACTGAACTACTTATGACATTTTAATGATTTTATATTTGGAAGTTTTAAAGATAGATAGCCTAGCGGTTTTATGTACTGATTTGTATGCATGAGGTGCAGCTTCGATCCCAACGCAGTAAAAGTAGCAGTGTAAATTAAAAATATATATAATAATGTACTTTCTTAATTATTAAAAGACGCCACTGACCAACGGTCCAAGGTAAAGAATTTGGACTCTGAGTTGAAGTCATAAAAAAGAGTAACTATCATATTTCAACCAAAACAATTCAACAGATAAATAAGTTTGTCGTAAACTGAAATAAACCTCCTAAAATACGGGGTGTATTTAAATGAAATTCAAATGTAAAATTAATGCCGATTCCGGGTATTTTTTAATTTAGGGGAATGAACATTCATTTAGGAGTTAATTAGTGTCAATGAAATATGTAACAAAATGGTAAATATTTAGTTCATTATGATTTCTGGGAATTGGAAAATGATTATATAATATGATATCCTGGTATTTATATTTAATTCTATTAAACAGTATTTCGGTTATTAATTTGTTATTCAAAGTAACCGATTGATGGTTAAATTTAATCCTATTTCCTAAATTCAAAATACAATAGCTACTGAAATTTCCTAGAACTAATTCAATGTCATTAGCATAGGCATTTTGAAACAACCAATCATACAATATCTACACAGATGTCGCAAATTATTTATCATTGCTAAGTATAAAAGCCGAGCCTGGTCCGTTATTATCGCCTAATAATTATAATCAACTTCCCAGAAACATACTGTTTAAAACAATGAAAACAATGGAATGCCTAGAATCCTTTTATAAAAAATAAACAATAAATCAACATGTGGTGCTAAAAAGAGTAGGCAAAAAGTATACAAGATAAGTCAAACGAAAACAAATAAATATAGAGCTTAGTGTCATGATTATTTCGTCAGTTTATACTAGTACTAGCTGTTGCCCGCGACTTCGTCCCCGTGGGTAGAAGATATAAGTTATGATTTATACCTGCCCTATTTTTTTTTCGCATTTTCCATTGTATCTTCGCTCCTATTAATCGCAGTTTGATGGTTTATAGCCTAAAGCCTTCCTCGATGAATAGTCTATTCAACACACAAAGATTTTTTCAATTTGGACCACTACTTCCTGAGATTAGCGCGTTCATACAAACAAACAAACAATCAAACAAACTCTTCAGCTTTATATATTAGTATAGAAGTATAGATATACATTTTAATATCATAAACTAAGACCACCAAAAGCGCTACTAACAATTATACGATTTTGTATGACTTGATCAAAAATTCGGATCGATTTTATACCAAGTTAGTGGCCTTTCGTGTGCTTACACATTCTGAATATAATAACATGTCGTAATAAATTGTTTTTAGGTGGGAGTATTAATAAAAGCCCTAATTTGATGGCTACAAGTTTTGTTTTGTTTCTAAACTAATTCCGCATCCAAAAAATAATAACATCCATTCGATATCACGCACCGCCTAGTTAGCAGCAATAGTTTCCGCGTTGCGAGCTCCACCGAGAGCTTCCCATCCATCATCTGCGCGCTGTCATTTACACCCAATAGTCCTTCACTTTTGTTGAGCCTTTAGCTCGAAAAGTGAGAATAATGTGAGGCCTGGTAATGAGAGCTAAGTTTAAGTCGATTATGAATATATTTTTATGTAGTATGATAAATGGTAGACTGATATGGAAGAGGGCCGGATAGTTGCTTAAGCGACTCTGGTCAATACAAGGCACGATAATGTTCAGAAACACAACATAAGCCTCAAATGACAATTCTTTAATCGTTAAAGTCAATAGAGGATTCTTTGATGTTTGGAAGTGACTTTTCGTTTCGATAACTCACGTGACTTTGAGATGTCATCTCCATAATATTCGAATTTTGTCTATCGATGTTAACAATCGTGTAAATGTCACTTAGCTGGAGGGGCTGAAAGCAATTGTCTAATTCGGAAAATAAAATCGGTCTTACCAAACAAATATAAAATATACGTATTCGAAAAATTATTCATAAATATTTTAATTTTCTTCATTGTTAAATAGTCACTTAAATTAAATCATGAGATCAGAATTTGCAGCAATTTCATTTGCTTGGTTGTATATACATTACGTACAGTCACGACGTAAAGTACACTCAACGTCAAAAACCACAAGCAAAACTAGCGAACAAAGCCTATCATTCAATTAATTAATATAGCATGTCGCGGCACACCATAATTAATTATTAATAAGTGATTGGCAGTTCTGGGGCGGCCTTTCATTTGCTTCTATTGAGAACAGAACAGGGGCCTACCACTATATACTAAAGTAATATTAGTAGTGCTGTGGGACAGAGACGCAGCTATAAGCCATGTAGAGCCCTGTCTCGCTTTCTCAACTACAGCCGTCTTTCTTTCAGAAGCGGTGGTAGGCCTCCGAACATATCAATAGGTATGTATTGTATACTTAATATTTAGGTTAGGGTCTGATTATCGCGAGAGTGTGACGTTTTGTATCGAATTGATTTACTCAAACATACCCGTAGATGTTTGAGTGGTGACTGCTGTGTGAAAAGGCTTGTCAGTGTGGATGTGAACTATATATTTATACGTATGCAATGTGTTTGAAATATTATCAAGTCATCTGTATTAAGTCTCTACTTTTTTATTCATGACTAAGTTTAAGTGCCAAAATTATTGGTATTTTAAAAAAAGATTGATTTGATTAAAATTAAACTTCATCAAGATGCCTCTAAATATCTTTCTTTATCACATTCTTCCCCGTATCACCTGTCCCGGACCCCGATTCTCAAAACGAAAACTTGGAATCAAAAACCAACACAAAAAGCGTGTTATGCTCGCAATAATCAGGGCGTGAGCCTCTCGTACCCCTATTTCGTAGTGACTGGAATACGCCGACATTGTCATACGAGAATTGGGGCGTACGCAAACGCGGCGTACTACGCCAGTACGCCATCTTGATGTTTTGATGTGTAATTAAATTGACGCTGGCTGCTGCACTCGTGTAAGCATGGTTTTAATGTTACATATTGAGGGGGATTATCTGTATTATATTGTTAAGAGTGTTTGTTTTGCATTTAAGGTACATGAAACATCTTTGTGGAGGTTTTAAGTACTGAATTATTGACTGCGAAACTTTTGTTCCACTTCATATCTAGCCTCTATTATTTGGAGCCGTATTTTCATAACCTACTTTTAGTTTTCTGAATGAAAGATTTATTGCTTTCCAAAAGTTTATTAATAACGTTTGTATACAAAACAATTGATTGATAGGCATTATTAGAAAACAATAGCAACCCAATACCGTCCATCATGTCACAGCACAAAGATTGGACACTTTAGGTGTATACAAATCAGATCCATTCATACGGACAGGTATTGTGAACGCTATACTATCGACGGTAATACTCATTCATGGCACCAAAATAGGTATAAAATAACTTATGTGACCTGACACACGGAGCGAGCATATTGATACCCAATTTCAGTCACCTCGAATACAAAATCAGTCCCGGATTAAAGGGGTGTAAAACAAACAAATTTTGTAAACACAACACCCTTTTACATTAAGGCCGAACTAATAGTAAAGTCGGGTAATCCTTAACTTAATTTGGAACAAACTGCGGCGAGGCCGACTGCCGACTGCCGACTGCCGACTGCCGAGTGACATGTTTGTCTTTTATATCGAACACTTTGATGAGGGCGTTTTGGAAGATGAAAATGAGAAACTTTTTTCTTATTCTGTTTCACACGTGATTTTTTTGCCATTGGATAATTTTTGACCAACCATAAATTGGGGAATTTATTTTTAGCTAAGACGTGTGTTCAGTAAATGTTTAAATGATTTGGACCCAAAATATAATAGCCATTTAAAAAAAATACTATCCACAATTTAGTCGTTCAAGATCCACAGAAACAATGAACTAAAAAGTCTTCGTTACCAAACAAGGTTGCTGCACTTGCGGCTTACTACAGACATAAATCTGACACTCAGAATGACCCAATTCTGGTTCCTCTTGTACGTCACGCGTCAAATACAAGGTTAATCCCAATCAGGATAAAAACTCACTACTAGACCAATGAACGGGTCTGAATAGACCAAAGCTCTGGCAAAAAATGTAGAGCTTCCAACTCTTGTCGAGGTTTTGCCAAAGAATGATTTTAAAATTGTAGCTTTATAATAGATTCGTTGATCGTAAAAGTCTTGCAAGAGCAATGTAGAGCTAAAATAAAAACATCTGATGAAACAAAAACGGCAATACATATTTATTGCAAAAAGAACGAGCAAGAAACAAGCGAGCAATTAAAAAACGTATCGTCTGAATCGCGTGAAACCTGTTTAAGTGTAACATTAAGTTTAAATGTCAAAGAGGATATTCCCGGCTCTTCAATTAAGTTCTCATAGGATTCAATTAAACTTTGAATGCGAGAATGGGCGGCTAAATCTTTTGTGATACCGAGGACTTCGCGACACGTGTATTCGTACTTCTGTTGGGTAAGGTTGCCACATGAAAAGGCTTTTTAATTTAATGAAAAATAT
The DNA here is from genome assembly GCF_003590095.1 of Trichoplusia ni. NCBI lineage: Eukaryota > Metazoa > Arthropoda > Insecta > Lepidoptera > Noctuidae > Trichoplusia > Trichoplusia ni. Next base: position 5,487,075 of record NC_039499.1, read on the forward strand.
AATTAACGCGCGTTGTCGCTAGGGCTCGTGTTTTGGAAAACATGTTTTTCTTTGCTTGGGCTGTGTTGTTTGGAGAAAGGCGGTGATTTGTTTTAAAGAAATTGTATTCAATAGACATTGAGGCCTTGTTTTTTAGTAATTACTTGAAGAATGAAATAAATAAAAAGCTCTTAATGATTACTTTAAGGTTCAGAAAAAACATGCCTTCCAAATAATTATCCATGTTTTAAAGATTTTTTCAAGAAAGCTTTAAGAAATCATCGTATTTAACAACGAGCTGGTCTTTTGTTTTATAATCCTAATTACCCTTTTCACCCAGGCTACCAAGTATTAAAAAACGCTAAAACGTTCAAATTCAAATACACTTTCCCTCTAAAATCACACTAAACGTTCTCCGATCAATTTCAATCAAATAATATCATATCCAATGCAAAACTAATTTGAAGGAGTGATATCGTAATTGAAACTAGAGCTCGCTCAATTAGCCTCATGTGGAAATAATTTGTAAAGGCGACGTTCGCTGAGGCGACGGCACGACGGGGAGCCGGTAAGGGCGCATTCACACGGAACTGAAGCATAGAGAACTAAGGCAGTGGATATGAGGAGTTGGTGTATTCAGGTTATGGTGAAAATTGATTTGCGATGTATTAGATATATTGACTGTTATTGGCTCTCATTGACGTTCAATTGTTTGTTTCAATTGGTTATTTTAGGTTTTAGTGTAATTTTACGTGGTTTAGTAATGGCTATTTTTCAAAGTATTGTAGGTAAATTGAGAATGCAAGCCGTCTTCAAAGCAGAGAAACTCCTTATTAATGATTTTATTAGGATTTTGTGTTGTATTAAAAACATTTTTAATTAACGAGATGTCAACACTATACATGGTTTCATGGATAAATAGTCTTGAATTATTGTTAGGTTTTTAAACACACTAAATTCATTTCCTACACTAATCCATCATTTATGATTAAAACCAACGTTTCAAAAAACACAATACAAAAACATACTCCATAACAAATTTTCCCATACTCATTTCCATTTCCAAAGTGTTGAAAAACTAACAAGTCAGCGTACAACAAAAACCCCTTACGCGACTTAATTAACTTTAAACAGATGGAGCTGAAAACATGTACATTTACCCTAAATCTTTGCTGTGTGACCACGTCCAGATTACCAAGACCTCCATAAGTGAACTACATGGTTGTATTCCACCTAATTTTTGTACTAACTGGGGGCTGGGCAGACCATGTTATGCTGGTCGGTTCGTTGTTATATTTGGGAACTTAAAACGAGCGTTGCTAAGCTATGATGTATTGCTTAATTAAAGATAAGCGATGGAACAACTGTTATTGCGGTGTAGCGCAGCTTAACTTCTCGATGGTAGGGCAGGAGAGTCAAAGTCATTAGGCATACGTATTATAGGTGAAGGCACTTTGTCATTTAGTACAAACTTTATGCTCTCTCTGTGTTAACATTTCTGTATCTGATTTGGAGAACATTAATGATTTTTTTTATCTATGATCAATTGGTTTTTTGTACTATATCAAAATTATACATAAAATTTACAATTATTTCATAGCATTTGCAGTTTCTCTAAACATATTCAATAAATACATATTCAGACTTCTGACAGTCGCTGATTTCCCTTCTTTCTGTAAGCACCAACAAACTGCATATGCTGTACTACTGTATGTAAAGGCTACTCACAGTTCCACAAAGCTAAGACATAACAACAAACGCCATTATACACGTGTTTCCACCTTCTTTTGTTTCGAACCTCTCCAAAATTTCTATAAAATCGACTACAAAGTCATCGCCAAACTCAGCAAGAAGGTTGACATCATAATTTATCACTTCAATGGCTGCCACATGATATATTAATTACACCACGATGCTCATGTCCAACAAAATTGTTCGCACGTATACCGCGACAATGACGGAATAGATTTTCAAAACCCATTATATTGCGATCAAGCTTGCTTGCAGTGAATTTTAAAATATTATGCTAATGACGTAGTGTGATTTATTTTGCGTTAGATTTTGTTTGTCACTTTGTTAATTATCAGGGTTCAAGTGTGGGGGTGTTTTCGGTTGGTTTCATTAGGGATAAAATGTTGTTCTGAAAATTTGCTACCAATAGATTAAATTAAAAAGCATATTATCCTTCTTCATATTAAGTATTTGAAATATTTTATTTGTTTTATTCCCTCCAGTGAGGACGCACGATATTGAGAAATAAATTCACATGATCACATGTAATCCACGTAACCCGTTATGTAACCCATGAAAGCGAAATTTTTGTTTGCAGCAAACCTTCACACAGAGACTTTGTCTATCACAAATCGATACCTACACAACTCTTTTACGTTTTTATGTGATACAATTCCAAACAACGTTAACACTATTCAAACCAGCAAGTCTCGCGTGACATCACATCATCGTAATTACTTAAGCTTAAGTCACACCATCAGCGAGCGAGAAATTGATCCATCTCTTATCGATTTACATCGCGATAGGAATAATAAAAATATGTGAAGTTATTGCTCGACAACTCATTCGCTTACTCGCTAGCTATCAGTGTGGCCACCCCTTTACAGCTTGTACAACGCGATGACGGGAGTACGTGACGTCATCCCTGTAGTTGTGTGTGTAATAAGTGTCTTGTTGGCGACAACCTGCTTTAATATTAATTAATGAGCTTAAACTGACTCGTGTAATAATTAAGTGCAGTAGTGCAGTTAGTCAATAGAACGGTAGATTTGTTAGCATCTGACGGAAAGTAAACCGTTAAGAGTAAACTTTGAAGTAGAAGTTCAATTATAGAAATTGGGTTGTGTTTCTGTATATTTATGTTAAGTTCTAAAAAACTTACAGTACAGCCAATAATTTTGACTATGAAATAATAATAAACATTGTCGTCGGTTTTCGCATAGAAAATCTGTATTGTGAATAGGTATATTTTAGAGACTTACATATCTTTTGCTTTTCAAAAAAAAATAGCAGCACTTTAATTTTAGAGGCACATACACCAAAATTATTTGACACTAACTGAGCAAAACCGTAGTACATTTGACCATACAAACAACATTAACATAACTTTTATGTCACAAGCAGTAAAGCTCATATTTCGTATTAAAATTTCACACAAACATACAGTGAGTTTTCATCGTCTCTATTGCCTGAACAGTAAGGTTCATTTCAGCATTTAAATTTTCCTTCTGATGTACGGTTTTCCATAAGGTTTTTCCAAGTTACGTTCATGGCATTCTATTATCATTCTATTCACACTTCAGCTCCTGACTGCATTAAAGGTTTCCCACGAGTATGGTGGATCTAAATGGGTAATGATTTTAAATGTGCACATTTTGCATGTTATATTAGTAATGATATGTTGGGACAACATGCGTAAGAGATTTTTAAGGAATTTAATGGAAAAGGGTTATCCACGTTATATCGAACGGCCTTCTTTTTTAAATAGGTTTGGGTGATGAAATTTACATAACAGGCTTTGTAGGTATATGAGGAAAAAATCTCAGGATCCATGATGGTAATAAGTACCGCCGTTTCCACTCTTGGAGGTTTGTGCCGTATGTCATACGGTCTAAGTATTTTTTTCTTTTATAATATAAAAATATATTTAACTTCGAAAAGTGATTTTGTCATTTTTTGTTTATAAGCTATGCTCGCTACCAACCAATATTCATAACTACGATACAAAATTGAATTCAAAATACATTTCAGTTAAATGCAAAAAAGAATGGTCTATTTTCTTCGATAAAAGGAAAATGGCGGGAGATAATTCCTCGCAACTTCTAATATATCTTGAACTTAAATTCAAACACATTCTCATAAAATTAATCTCTAAGAGTTAAAGATTAAAGTTAGTTTGACGACATTCAGTGGGGCATTAAACCAGTAAGGCTGCAGTAAAACCACTAGATTGGACCAAACGCTTGCCACACAAAAGCTGAGCGCATGAATCGGTAAGGTAGGGCCTCAATTACAGCGGGAATTCAACTTTTATATTCTGAGAAATTGCACTTACAGTTCTGGAATGTAATGAAAGTCGTATTTCTATTGAAGTAAAGTTAAATGCATTCCATTTTGTTTGTTGCAGTCACTTGTTTTAATATAATGTTGTGAGGATATTCACATTGTTAGGCGGGGCATATTGCGTACGAATATTTTGAAAAAGCGAGTTGTATGAATGATTAGAAAAAGCGCGTTATATTGAGGAGGTTTTAAAAATGGTTAGAATGTGGGGGATTTCAATGTTAGATAATTCGTTTGACGTGAATAATTAATTCAGCTAAATAGTACAATTTGTTGTATATGAATATGCAAATATGCAAAGTTTAATTTAATCCATACTTAACATTTTGATGAAACCATTCAAGCAAAGCACTGCAGAAGTTTTAAATTAACATTAATTTGTCTCGCAACCCGCGTTCACTCGCACCCCGCCCAGCTAACGCCCGAAGCATCTCGCAGATGACGCGTGCATTATGCATGTGCCTGCATTTAGCGATAGGGCCTGTCCTACCTACATATGTATGTATGTATATTGTTATTCATACGAGCTTCGAAGTAAGTATTGTAAGGTCTCACGAATTTTGTTGAAAGCAGCTTAATTTATGTATTAAAAATGTGGTTGCTTTTGAGTTGCTTTGGAAATAGGTTTTAATATTCTGCTAGCTTTGAATTTTAGTTGGAGACGTTTTCATAGATGTTTCGTTATATTTTATAAAATGTGTACTCTAGTTATGAGACTATTTGTGTTTATCTTCATACATTTGTGTTGGATTTCCATTTTCTGTATTTGCATTTTTAAAAGACAGCCGTAGCGAAATATTCTTTCTACGTTTGATACTAACAGTTAGGTTTTGTAACTACATTGCGCATCGTCATAAAAAATTAGAATGTAATGGAATGTTTTTAACTTTACTGAGGAAAGTAACACCAAACTTAACAAACAAACAACTGGAAATAGAACTAAAAAGCACCTAAAAAAACTAAAGAAAAAATAAGTAGACCAGCCTGAAAAGAATTAACAACAAACCTATTAGCCCCACTTGATAGGACCGAGTAAAAACTACGTACAAAAAGTCGACGAAACTCGCCAAGTCATTTGCACTAACTTATAAAACATTCTAAGCGAACTTCTGTTCGTAACGTAAAGATTAAAAAGCCTGCAGAAGTTAATATAAGACATCGAATGAGTCTAGAACTTGGCTCTGCACTCTATCTAAAGTTGTGATTGTTGCGTGGATGTGACGTGGCCGAGGCGAGGCGACGGGAACACTTTAATATGTTCCGATTTGAATTTTAGTTTTAGGGAGGGGCATTGATGTTCTTTACATTGTGTAGTGTTTATTTGGTATAGTCAATGTTGTGAGTATCGAGTTTTCTAAGAGTTTATTTTTATTCAGGAGAAATTTTAGTTAAGTAGTCTTCAGAAGTCAGTGGGATACAAGAGAAGTTAAGTTTAGGATCACATCACAAAATGAGCACTTCAACTGTTTTTTAAAAAACGCACGCGTTTCGCGAATGTTCATTAAGCTCAAATGAAAAAAAAAGGATATTTTGTGCCATGGCAAAATGAATACGATTTTAACAAACCCCTAAAAATAATATAAATGTCCGAATATGAATACCAAAAGTGTTGTTTGGCAAAAATTTGTAAATCCCTCGAAACAGTGATTAAAACTTTTACGATATGCTTCACAAGTCAAACTTGACTGACCTCCGAACATTTAATCCCAGTTGAAGTTAATGTGTTTATATTTTGGATAGAATAATATAATTTGGTGTATGCTGAAAATAATATTACATTAATTATTTAAATTAGAAAATAAGTCGTCAGATTAAAAACCAAAGACAGAATTGACGTTATAAAAAATGGTGACAGGGTTATTCCTACACTGCAATAGAAATAGATAGACCCTTAGATATATCTTTTAATAACTACAAGACGACAAGACTATCTCTCCAATAGCATCTGGGAATTACGTATACCCGAAATCGCTATTAATTTTCAAGCATCTCAATTACTTTCTCACTACCTGAAAAACAAAAGAAGATCGGAGTTCTCCGTGAACCTTTTGTTCTATAGTACTTCGAGCGCTCCACCGAAACAGTTCCTCTCCTTTGAAGGATGAGGCAGGAGTCCGAGACGCTTTCAGAGTCTTGGTAACAAAGTGAACGGTCAAGAGGCTCCCTTCCACTCTTTGTGCAGCACTCCCAGTGTTATGTGGGCCAAATTAAGTGGTACACTCCATACATATAAGTCAAGCCTGTTGCCTCGGGCCACGGATTTTCCTTGTAACAATTCGTTACCGGTGCTGTTTTATACTTTTTACTGAATAATTTACTATTTCAAAAGGCAAATTAATTTAATGAAACATTCGTAGTAATCGTGTCATCGTGAAAACTGATACCGACTAAAAGACATGCCACTAGGTCGAGTATTAAAAAAAAAGAAGATTGTTGAACAAAATAGGACATTATTGTAACATAATACTATATTCAACATTCTTAATTATAAAACCGCTTACAACGCAGCTCCTCTCATAATTGAAAGAAATCACACACACCCAAATAACTCAGCGTAAATAAATCCACCTACAATTTACGAGTACATACGAAAACAATGGAAATATACCAATTAGGGCTAACAAAGAAAGCGTTTACGTAACGTTACGCGTCGCGTTCCACGTAACGCGCGCGTTCGCGTTAAGCGTCGATTTATATGCGGGTAACAGGCGATGCGCTGCGAGTTACGACGTCGGAATCGGTTATGTTACGAATAAATTTTAATGACTAAGCTCCTTGTGGTTAGCGAAATAATTTTGCTTGATGCCTTGATTATGGATGGTGTTGTGGTGGCAAGAACCGTAGCTTAGTTTGTATGTACGTTGTGTATGGAGGTTATACGACGTACGTAAGGTTAAGCTTCGTGGCTTTTCATTATTTACGGCGGTGGAAATAGATTTTGGAACACGATTTCAAGAGGTTAAAAGATCGATATGACGTCAAAATTGATTTTGCCGAATACGGTATAAATTTAGACTGTAAAAAACTCAATCGAATCGAACATTTTGAAACTTATTTGAATGTTTCTTGATTATAATCAAAATGGAAATATTCCATAGCTCATTTTTTAATGCGAATTACATTTGATCCACCATCTGATATATTTTCTTTTAGTAAAGAAACGGTATAGTTTATTCCTATCAATAGAGATTAAAATGGGCCCATAAAAAAAGTCATGGCGTTTCAACAAACAGGGAGATATCAACGACCGGATGCTGTAAATCAATTCGGACTCTGTTGTAATAAACTTATGGTCGTTAATCCAACGTGTACATGACGTGGTATTAGCATCTCAATAGCGAGGGACGCGTTCACGAAATCAATAAATTGAAACGCTGCGTGATTTAGGCGGTGAGTGGGTGTGGTCCTACTGTTCGCGAGTTTTCCATGAACTTTAAATTGACAAGCCACCCACGATTTACGAAATTAAATGCTAGCTTGGTAACCGAATATCGAGATTTAAATAGAGGGTTTTACTTCCTGAAACCCCAATTTGAATGAGGAGTATGTTATAAACTACTTATGTAGGAAAAGTTTCAAATGTAGAGTACCAAAAAACACATATTTAGTTAAAGATCTACATAAATAAGTTGTCAGACAAAAACAACGCTAGTATTATTTTATAACCTAATTACCTACCAGAAAATGTGTGTGCCAAGGATTCATTTGTTTACGCTTTCCTTTTTCACAGACATCCATACATCCGACAACAACTATCTACCTCCAAATAGACAGCAATAGCCATTTAGTCCCAACATTGCCCTCGATAACCTGGGAAATAGGCACAATTTCAGGCCAATAGCTGGGAAAGGCCTTTTTATCTGGCCTCTGATTTATCGCTACAGCATTATCGCTATCAATCGCTCTAAACCCCAACGTGGAGGCTCCGCACATCGGATCTACATTTCGGAAATAGATAGCCAGAAATTGGCATAGCGGTAGTGTGGTCTGTAATGTATTATGTGTTTGTGCTGATATCTTACAGCATACATTTTAGTTTACAATTTATTGGCAAAGAAATTTCAACCGTGTAGCCGTGCTATAGGGTTCAGAGTTCAACGGGGCAGGGGTTTTGAATAGTGATGGTCAATTGGCAAGATTGTGGGAAAATTATCACCGGTTGGTGTCGATACGGATAGAGGGATACCTTTCTGACGCGCAATATCTGAATATTAGATATCTTAATGTATTGTGTAGTAAGGATTAATCTGTTTTATAGGCATTCATAAGATATACGATTATTATCAAAATGTCTTCAAGCAAGTGACACGACTAACTTGACAAACACCAAATGAAAGTCTTTTCGGTTGGATTAAGTTACGATAACCTATAACTGGCAAAGGTTTCCAAAACGTTCCCGACGATAGTCTCAAAACTCAGCATCCTTATCAAGATTACTAAGCAGCAACCCTTTCTCCAAACTCCGTGACATAAAATATTTGAGACCCGACCATTTAACGAACACACACCGTGGAGGCAGCGCTGAGCCAGAATGCGTGAAAGCCACCGAAGCATGGAGCTCTCTTTACGAGATTTTCCGCTCTTCAGATGCGCCACGTCTACGCTAATTTTAAGGTGGAACGCAAAAAGGACAAGTTAAATTGTTGGCAAGTGGAATCCCGGATTGTTGTTCGAAATTTAAGAGAAAGATTTTGTTGAAGTAAAGTTAATTGATTTACGGGCCTTCTGGCGAAAAACAGACGGCTGAGTTTCCAAATTTTAAATGTGCCTTAACCGCGGCCAACGTTCTTTTAGGCTGACACGGTAAAATTTTGAAACGCCAGTGAGATTCAAACGTGAAATGCAATACAGTTTTTGTACATTTACGGGAATTGTGATCGTAAAGCATAAAAAATAATACAATAAAAAGATATCAAGGGTTCACCTGTCAGTCATAAAACTGAAAAAAAACACTTAAATAAAGAAATAACTCATGGAACAATCTAATGAAAACATTCACAAAAACGATCGATCGACACAACATTCACGAAACTGCATCATTCCTTAACCGATTCATATTTAAAAAACATCGGTATTCTGTAACCTGACGTCACCCAGCGACACCGTACGCCATCTTCAAAATTTACATGTCAATGCGTTGAACATGGAAATTCATACATTCATACACGGTGGCACGCGCCGCCGGCGGACGTGACCCGTGCCCTAATCGATTTTGAATCGGCGGATCGACGGAATAAGGATGTATTATGAGTAAGCGATTTTTTTGTAATTGTGTTACAAGTTGCTTCATTGATCTAGTTGTTGGTTTGGCGGTTTTTGTTGCGGGTGTTAGTTCTGTTTTAGTTGGCCTGTGTTAAATGGTAGAGAGGTGCTAAGTTGGACAATAATATTTTTCTTACACTACTACGAAAAATGCCTGTCAATTAATATTTATGGGAAAAAGCCTCTATCAGTTTTGATGTTCTCTTTGTTTTTGCTTTTATACTCAACAATTAAATCTGTATCTCAAATACATCTAAAAAACCATACTGCGACTGCTTTTATATAAATTCAAACTAATTTCGAGCATAAGATAAGACACTTATTTTTTAGTAAAAACAATTCGAATCAACTACAAAATATACTGCCTACAAAACAAAAATGGCACGCACTTAGCCACGTGTGTCACGCCGTAGCGATTGTGTAGGCTTGTTCAGTAGATTCGATTCCGAGACAATCTCGAAGGTAATGCGATACGTAATAGCTGCGATAAACTCGTGCTGTTTTCAGTTTTCATAATATGTACCGTTGGTGGCGTAAGATGCGGTCTTTTGCGGGTTTAAAGGTATTTGAGTTGACGGAATGTGTCAGATTTTTGAAAAGTTTGGTTCATTGCTTGTTTGCCAAAGATAAGACTCTCAACAAAAAGTTTATATTTAATATGCCCTACATGTGTTAGAGAATTACTTAACAAAGTCCAAACCTAACACAGTTACTACAACACCTACTACGGATTAGCTACGCCGTAGCACGCCTACGCCAGATACACGTTCGTAGCAGATGTCTGTACTACGTGCTCGAATACTAATTTGTAAACAATATTATGTGTGGCTGTGGCTTTGGTCCCCTTTTGTTAGAATTGTTTTGGTTATATAAAATATTCAATTTCCTTACTAATACGTGCATTGTCCTCTTATTACATCTAATCTCTTTAATAATTGAATATTGCTCGACAAAAGCAAGCTACGTGTTTTTAAACCTGATTACGGAAACCTAAGAATATTTCACGCAGACCGTAACACCTAACCTTAAATAAAAACATATTTATCTGAATGTAATGACAACCAGCAACCTGTACAAAAAGTCAAAAGTGTGCTCATAACAATTTCAAAATATTTAATATTCTGCTTATAACTTGCACCAGCGACAATGTTCCGCCGTGCGCCGTGTATTGGAATGTCCCATCGAGAAACTGTCGCGCGCATGCAAACGACTTGATTCACATCTTCCGACAGTACCAGGACAAGAATACCGTCTATAGACTACACAGTACAACTATAGGTATGCTATGTAGTGTTGTACAAGAGTTTGTTCGCGATAAGCTTAAGGATTTTTGATGATAACGAAAATTATTTAGTGTCTAATAGCCTGTTGGTCAAAAATTCAAAGAGATCTGGAAACACGCGTGTCAAATCTTCTGAATTATCATTGGCATAGAAAGGGGAATCAGATTAAAATATGTCTATATAAACAATATGTGTTTCGAGGAAAACTGAAACCAGATTGAAAAAAAAAATATGATTAAGGTATTGTGCTCGCCAACTTTTCAGTCAAACTGAAAGCAACACCCACATAATACAGTAGGTCCATACAATGTTCACCATTATACCTATACAATAAATATATAGCTACGTTCACTGATCGCTCTTCAAACTTCAAAGTTTGGACTGCTTCCAAGGCTTTTATAGAACATCAATAATACACAAATACTTGGCAACTGACATTGAAAGGTTTCCTTCAAAACACGCTCACAAATACCCAACAATAAATAACCGGCTATATATAATGTAAAGAGGGAGTTTTCGAAAAGTAAAGCCTTTTACATAACACGATAAACTCTAAACAATTTCTAAACAAAATAATATTACCGCGACGGCGTATGAACTGCGAAGCCGACTAAAACCGGAATCGTTACCGCTTCAAACCAGTTCGGGGCGGTTCAGAGCGGTTCAAACTAGTTTCGCAAAATGAAAACTGCTTCGATCCGCTTTGATGTGGTAGAAATTTTAGTTTGTTATAAATGAGTTATTTAGCGAAGTATGCCGGCTATCCCTTTGTTACAAACCGTTGCGTGCGTATTGAGTGATCAAATATAACATTTCGCGAACAAAAGCTGAATGCGTATGTATCGAGATATACTAGCTGAATACGTATGCAAGCTAGCGGTTAAAATTTAAACGCACGAATATTTCGGACGGTATGTGAGAGAGTTATGAAAAACAGGAATTCAATTCATTTACTTTATTTCACACAGTCAATTTGCTTTTACGTTTTGTCGTGCAAAATGTGACCGGTACCTATGTGATATTCAAAATATGACATTTAAACCAGATCTATAATAATGATAAGGGTGAACTATCGTTTTAAAATAGGTGACATGAATGCTATCGAATTAAATTTCATAAATAAAGTTGGCACAAAAATGGAAAATGTAAATCAGAACAACAAAACATTGTTTACGAGACATCTACATAACAGCAGTCCACTTTACAAAATTAATAACGACAAACAATAATAATTTAACCGGTGAAATACAAAAAATGGCTCGTGAAATCGTCAAAAACATTGTAGTCGAATACTGGTTATAGCCGGTTATACCCGGTCGTACCGATTGTACCCGGTTGTACCCGCCCGGCACGATGTACGGCCGCCGCCGGATATCCGGATGACGGCGTTTTTACATCTCGCTAGTGAAAAACACGGAGGCCGGAGGAACTCGTGTCGATAAAGTTTGGTAATGGTGTATTTTTGTATAAGTTTTTTTTTTAATAAATAAATGCGGACAACATCACATACATTGTTCTGAACCCAAAGTAAGTTGCTTAAGCACTTGTGTTATGTAATTCAGATACAACGAAGGAATTCAGATAATTTTTAATACATTATTCGTTAACAAATAGAGTTGGGCCCAAAGATATGGGGCCAAGTTTCCATTATACGTCCTTATCAAAAACATAATGTGATTTATGATTTCGTCTACAATTTACCGACATTCTGAACATTTTATATTTTAGACATTTCTGATTAATGTAATAGGAAAATCCATCATTATATACAATGAAACAAGAAGAAAAATATGAATGAAAATGAAACTTACTATGATACTCACCAACTGGGCTCTCCTCATTCCAAAATGAATCATCCAGTGTGTAATCAGCTTCTGTAACAAGTGAAATATATTTTAATAATAATATGTTTAACGATTTCACAGAAACGCAATGATTGATGCTGCTTTTATATTAATTTATGATATTCGCGATTCAATTTGCGCTAGCAATGCTAATTATTAAAATAAACGTAAATCAGATTCGTTTAAATTAAATTGAGATACAAAAATACAGATAATTACTTTAACTTGTTTATCGTTTATTCTGCTTCGTTGTTTATTTCATATTTATAAGAGAATTTCAATTAAATCTGTTGTCATTTTGTAAATTACTTTTCAACTATTTATTGTATTTTAAAATTTCGTCTTATTTTTAACAAAGGTATGAGTATGGGATATTGACACAACTATATAAGGAAAGGCATGCAATCGCTGTTGATAAAAGGTGATTTGGTACATAATCACCACTTCAGTACTATTGCTTACACAATTAAATAGTCCAAAATGAAAAAACACAGTTAGTAGGTACACATACATACATATTACGCACACAAACATTATTTATACTCGATTACACATTTAACAACTCTACTAACAATAAATACTGCAACAATAAAAAAAAGTATTTTAATTCATAACACATACACAAACTACTGTCTACAAAATACAACAATATATAAAAAAAAAACAGCAATATCTACTCATTCAGAAAGAGTCGACTTTAAAAAGATTATTCTTTTTTAATTAATGATACTATATTCTAGTTACAGAGAACACAGCTTCATGCAAACAACAAAAGTCTTACAAGATAGGCATTCATCTCTACCATTCTTCATTTTTTTCCATCCCATAAAATCACCACTTTTAATTAAAATCAATTTCATAGAGTCAGCACGATTCAATTTGGGTGTGAGGGATTTCATCATTTTTAATTTTAAAGCTAAAAAGAATCGTCGTCGTAATATTCAATATCTTGGGATAAATCTCTCCTAACGCCGAAGTATTTCCCGAAGCAATAATTTTACAAGTTCCGACATTATCTGCCCTCGTTACCGAGTTTGTCAAATTTGCTCCCGATGCAAAATAATCTGTCTGAATGCGATTACCAGGATTGATAATCATCCGCCTATTTCGAATTAAACTGGAGTAGTTTGCTAGAAACGCTCAGATAAAACTAATTAGCTTATATTTGAGATAACGTTCAATCACATCAAGTTTAAAAAATTGTAGTTGAAGGGCGCGAATGATTGATTACGTTTTGTTCGCTTGCTGATACTAAGGTTTCATCTTAAACCAGGTTTACGAAAGCGATATCGTATGATGATCTTATGAAGTAAATTTTCTTAAGTCAGTACTGTTGGCATTATGAAAGTCTCCGCTACGAGCGGATCTTGCGCGATCTTGCATTTCATTGCATAGAGATGGTTAACAACCTGCGAAAAATGGTTTACTCGTACTTGACAGTTACCAGCATAAATAACCATGTTTTTTGATAAGATTAACGACTTCAGATTAAAATCTTAACTTTCTGTTAAAATGCAAAATATTTAGCACTAGTAATACAAGTTTAAACTACCACACTGGTTCACATTACGAGTAAGTCAACACTATAGACATTCACAAGGAAGTAATCACTATCGCTGATTTGAAATCAACCAAGCAGATAACACAAATACAGGATCAGCATGATTGCGAATTAAACAGCCGACCGGCAAGCAATCAGCGACGCGTGATTGCTTGATAAATCAATAAGATCATGAAATATGTTATCTGGAATATAACATATCGATTTTTTTGTGTCGAGAGTTAAGATTTAGAGTTATCGATCAGCTTTTAGAGATGAGTTCAGTTTAGCAAAAGACTGCAATGTATTGATAGGGATTTGACTCCACGATGACTGTTCATAAGATACTTTTTACATATAATTGAGGTGAGGACATGTATCCGACTTACCACCCAAAATTATTATGTATTATGTTATTTGATGACGTGTAATTAAGTGATAGCGAGGTAGGCGTAGGAAGGCAGGATGACCTAAATTATTACTTATTGTATTGGCCTGAGGATGACATGTTGAAAAAGAGTGAGGCGGTCTTTACCCGGCAAAGGCACATGAAGCAAGGACCATATAATATAATGTTGATACTTAAGTATTATGCTAATCAACTAATTTAAATTAACATGTATTTCTTGTTAAACCTTTTCAGCGAACATCATAAATCAGCAGAAACGTGCGGAAAATATGCAAACACACACAAAAATAATTACCGGTAGTGACATAGCCACAAAATAAATTATACAATGGGCTTGATTCCAGGGGTTGGTTTTTTTCGGCCATTCATCGCGGATACACCCATTGTTATTGTAATTAACTCGTTTTTCGCGGCTGGAGTTCAAACAAAAGGTACGCCGGAGAGTTTATGTATGTACGCATCGAGGCTGTAACATCGAGATTCAGAGGGCATATTGATGTTGTCTACGATGTGCTGTAATGGAGTTTAGATGTGGTTTGTGTTATAGATGTCAGTCTCTTAGTACTGATCAAAGGTTATGGGAAAAAGGAAGTGTCGTAATTACTCTAGAGATTTGGTTATAGTGTCGATATTTCGTGCCTGACACCAAGAATGGAAATATAAAAATATAACACGAAAAGTCATGATACCTACTTTATCACAAAAACAGTTCAAGTGAAAGTTAAACCTGCGACACAGGGCTTTGTAAAAATAGGAGAAAGAAAAATAAATTACAAAACATATTTTGTCGTTACAGCAACATAAATATATTGCATCATCTGTGAAAACTAAACCTAAGCTGTGGTTCATGAAATTCAGCCTTATTACTAGGGTTTCATTTTTCTCCTTAGGTACAGGGACATTCTGATCAACCAATACACCTAAACAGTATACTAATCTGCAAACTATAACATGTCTGAACACCCACGTACTTTATGTAAAACATGTCCAAATATTATTATATCTAATAACTGTTGGGCCCTAATCCATCAGTAGACACACCAAGTATGTCGGTATTTGAACTATCCTGAATATTAAATACTCATAAAATTCGAACAGGCTTCCAAGAAATATGTGGTTATATTATAGTCCTGTGTCGTGAAATTAAATGTAGGAATAAGTATTTGATGTGATTTTGTGATGCTTTGCATTATTGCCACGAGACCAATGTTTCACAGTGGTAGGTTCAGTCAGTAATGAGATGGGTGTCAAAAGAAGTAATGTGAGTGGCAATACGATGAATATTACACAGTTATCATGAATTTAGTCACTAAGTTGTGTCATCATGATTGGTGGTTACAAATATTACATATTATTATGACATATACCAATATTTTTACATTGTCAACTCGACCATTGATTAGGTTAATAAAAAAGCCCAGCCCCCTTTGCGCAACCTGTCCCAAGTCTGATAACCGCGTAGGACAAACATTTGAGCGTTTCACGTTCTGAGTGATTTTATGCATGTTTGATTTATACATTTGTGAAAGCCCCCGCGACACATTTTTTTTTTTGATCTCCTTTGATAGAGTTCCAACAAGGTATTTACTCTACCATAATTTATGAGAATGAGACTCAATTTTATCCAGAATCGTAAGTTTCATTGCACCAACTAATACCATATGACCTAAAACAAAAAAACTCTTACGTAATTGTAGAACTCTAAAAAGTAAACAATGGAGGTGCTTTTAAGATCAGGTTATACCAAAAGTTATGAACATTAACCGACTTTTATTGTTATCGAGTCTAAAACTTGGCAACCCTAACCGTTAAGACTATTGCGTAATAGTAAAATGCGGTGGCAGAGCTCAATTTGAAATGGTTCCGCATGAACTCTATAATATTGTATCATTTAATCCGTATTGAAATATTTTATTTGTTATCACTTTTTGAATATTGTATTACCATTTTTGTAGCCATATGTTATGAACATTGCACATAATATTGTCTGTATTTATATCACGATTTTTACTGTACTTTGAAGAAACTTGTATAGAATATAAGACTGCCATAAAGAGTTTTGAGTAGGTAAATATTGTGATCAACAATATTCAAAACCAATTTTTATTCAAATCACCCTTTTAATCTAACTGTAAACGATAAAAATGCACTTTACCATACTCTCATCAAGCTACCAAATCACTCTATCTTAAAGAAAACCAGCATCAGACCAGCCATCTCACACAAGAGAGGCAATATAAAGAGGCTTACACAATGATACAGGGGCCACCATTAGCTTTTACGATACTACAAGGGAGGCTCGTTTCACAAATATTGCGGACACTAAGTAGATTACATTCTCAATTTCAAATTGTGTTATAAAAACATTTTTGTAATTTCATATCGCTAAGTCGGAGAGCTCAATATAATACCTACAGATCGCTTTTTGTTTTGGGATTCGGTTTTAAGTCTGGTTTTAATGTTGGTATTTGAAGATATTTTGTTTGCACGCACGGATTCTGATATGGTTCTTATAAAATCAAGAAAATACAAGAACTCTAAAGTGATAATTAGACTAACAGCATCAAAATAATATTTTTTTTTTAAAGCGGACTACATCACATACATTGTTCTGAACCCAATGTAAGTTGCTAAAGCACTTGTGTTATGGAATTCAGATGCAACAAAGGTACCACAAACACTCAGACCCGAGACAATGTAGAGATGTCAATTTCTACATTGACCCGACCGGTGACCTCAGAGCTAGCAACACCTTGAAACCGGTGCGTACGCCACTCGACCACGGAGGTTTTCAGTGACAATTTCATACAAATATTAACCGCTTGCTCAACTGTATATTATTCATATCAATAATTTTGACGCGTACAAATAAAAATAACAAATCGCGCTCTTAAATCTCAAAAACATTCTCCACAATAAATACAACCAATAAAAACTATATTCTAACATTTAAAGTTTCGTATCACAAGTTCGACTGAACATAACATGAGCAGACAAATACTTCTTAAAATAACTGTGAAGTACTTCTAAAGTCATAACAACGTCTCGTTATGCATTGTCGGGATATATTTCTAGAAGTTTGCTGACAACTGGAGTGAGCATCAACGAGCTGCATCTAACTTTGACTGCGGATATTTAGATGGCAGATCTGGCGAGGAAAGGAAGTTTTTAAGAAAAGATTAGCTGAGGAATTTTTGCTTTTGAAGAGATGTTTTGTGAATATTCAACTTGTTTGGCTTACAACTGAAGAAAAATAGTTATTATAGTTAAGTAACACGATAATAACATCATTCGCTACGAATAACTGCCAAAAAGGAACTTCAATGATGTTTGGCCGGATTTATACTCAAATGCTAACTCTAATAATCCACAATTGAACACAGATTTTACAAATCCAACATTTCCCAACACAAATTAGCTTCATTTAGTAAACAACAATTTATTCATCACACAGTAATCCACACACCTAACAGCTTATCAACACCATAATAGCTGAATCAATGTCGATTCAAACTCAATTAATCGATATATAATTCTCGGAGCAGACACTCGAGCCGGAAATGCGACGCCCATTACTGCAGGACACCGGACGTAATTTAGCGAGGTGGGCGGCGTTGGCGCCCAACGTGGGACTCGTATCTGTTACCTTCCATTGTTGTTACTCTAACTTCAGATGATCTAATTGAGGCAGCATGTAGGTAGGTTTGAAATTCAGGTCACTAGTTCGATGCACTCATGAGTATAATAGGATATTGGATAGATGGGTAATTTAAGTACTGGGATAATCTAATTGAGGGAAATAATGTGCTTTCTACTTTCGGATATCGCACTTCAAGTCTGATTCTGCTATAATTTGACAATTTTTTTGATACGCTCTTTCATGCAACTACATAAATCTTTTCAAATTCTTTTCGGACTTAAAAGGCGTTATGTAACTTTATAAATCGTACTACAGCCAGCAATCTGAAACTCAGGTTCGGCATTACGTGGCCCTATTTTTTCTTCACGTTTTTCTCCCCCTTAAGTGTAAATTAAAATTAATTGCGTTCGAAGAAGTTAATTGTAACGCGGAATGAACGCTTGAACATAAATTGTGTAACAAATGGAGACGTCGTGGCCCTTTATTTGTTAGTTGACCCCACAATTCGTTATTACCTTAGAATTGGTTTTTTAATCAGTGATGGACACAAAAATAAATTAGTAGTGTGTGTATCATTATGTTTCAAAATCACGAGTAGTGATAACATGTCATAGAAAAATCTTAACTGCTTACAGTGTTCGTTTATCTAGATACTGGTTAGTTTTAAAACATCTGGCCACACAGGGCCACACAGGGGTTAATAAACCTGAATTTAGGTTTTGAAAAATTGTATTTCAATGATTAAAAAAAAACACGTCTTTAGTTTCCCCTTTCAAAGCTCTTATCAACATTACTATGTAACAAAAAAGTTTACAATAGCACAACCAAATCAAAACGCATAACATGTATCGGGTAGTATGTACACACTATTACAATCCTGTTACCATGTACTGCGATTAGAACAACTTAATTCCCACCTCGACATCCACTAATTACACGAAACGTTCATATCAAACTAAAATTGCATAAAGCTTTGCAACACTAGAATATAAAACGTAACTCTGTGGTAACTGCAGATTCCTACATTTTCAGCCGTCAGCTCTGAATACAGATGAGGTTTTGCGTTTATGCGGCAATTACTAATCTAATACGTACATAATTTGGTGTCATAGTGGCGTCCGTCGTCTACGTGTGGTGAATATGCAAAATTTTAGAACCTGAAATGTTAATCTGTTGCAGTTTGCCCCATAATTAAGTGAAGCACATTGTTATTTGACAATGCGAATGCTGATTATGAATTTAAGTGCTGCTAGGGCATTTTCTATCGGCGTTTTAAACTGTGGGGTATTTATTTTAAATTGATTTTGCTACCAACAATGTTGTTGTTTTTATAACATACGTAAAATAGAAACATGTTTTGTAAAAAATCAACCAGAACTCAAAGGAAAAACCCAGAAGACCCCTACAGTATTCGGTAGTACAATGCTTAACTACGACTACTTAAGAAAGCGTCGAAATAAATTGGAAATTGAACTTGAAAAACAATTTATAATCGAGTTTTAATATATTTTTTACATATACTTGCTACTTTCATTATTATTTTCAAATGCACAATATGTTCAAACACAGAAACAATCGTCGCAAAAATCACCAAAACCAGAATCTGCTACTTCAGCCACAACAGTCACAAAGGGAGGCCTTATTCGTTCGTCATTGTACAACAGCCACACCTGATACACTCCACTTTTCATTCATAGTCAAATCAGTAAGATGTAAAGAATTTAAATTCACAAAACACAATACAGTGAGAACAATCAGATCTTTTCCGGGCTCGCGCCTCCCAAGCAATATCTTATATATTTTGACGCGCCCTCAAAATGGAGATTATTCTAAAAGAATTGCTCGCCGCAGCGGTGTTGTGGATAAAAATGAAAATCCTAGCGTGATTTTGAAAGCACAGAATGATATTTCGAATAATACGACTGTTCCTCATTCCTTGATGAAATATTGTGTACAAAATGTTTTGATAAATGTCTGCAGTTATTTCGAAAGTAATTTGATGGCTCGCGATATGTTTTTGTTTTTATTAAGTACCTGTTTGTCTTGTGAGTGTACTTTTGTTATTTATAATTCAGATGTTTTTTGACGATTCGCATTGTCTCAATGCTTAGCGTTTACGCAGCAAATCGCTTTGTTTTTTTTGTAGAGTCTTTCTGTTGTTTGCTTGAGAGGCTTTTCCTGTTTGCTGGGCAAGACGTTATTGTTTGTTATACAGCATTTATTTTGAGAAACAAAATTCGTAATACGTTGTTCGAAACAAAAATGAAATTGTATAAATTATATTAAAACGGAATGAAATTAACAGCCCAATTAGTAGTGTCAATTTTCGTTTCGTTCAATTTCTTACAATCACAATTATTTAATTAAATCAAATTGTATTGTTTAAGCACTGAAATACATTATTCATTTCAACACAATTATTCCTTCGCTCTCAGTCTAAAATAAGCTTTAAAGCGAAATCTCCTTTTACCGCATCAAGAAGTATCCACTATAAATGGAATTACTGGCCTTCCTGTAGTTATGTCAAGTTCGTTTTGTTGGCACAATTGTATCAATATTGGACATCGTAACTCGATTTCTGAACGGAGTGCGCTGTCAAGTGACGGCTGACGTCACCGAAATGGCGAGGGTACGGTTACAGAGGGGCTGCTGGTAAATGTTATTAATTTTATAATTGATTTTTATGTTGTTAAGAATTAGCTACGTTTGCTACGGCGTAGCTGTAGTGCTACGAGATATGCAAATAACTTCAATTCTACGTTACAATATTTTCTCAATTAAACTATCTTTTTTTAATTCCTCTTGATAAGATTTACTTATTTATAAATGGCAACGTTTGTGTGAGTAAATTGCTCTCAGAGCAAGATCGAAACCACATTCATGCAATTTCTTTAGCAAAGGATTACGACTAATGAAGCTGGCACCACAACCTCAATACTCCATACAACACGTACTTTACTTTATTATTAAAATAACATTTGATAAATTCGTTCCAGTTTATATCCGCGTCCCTTCGTGGTCACGCTCCGTACACGTTTGCGTTTAATTATTTTAACGTGTCGCAACGAAATTGTAACTTAATTTCTATAATTAAATTTTATTCACCGGATTTAAGTGCGCGTGAAATTTTCTGCTGGATGTAAAATATTGAAAATGTGTTCAATGTAATATATAACGTTTTTGGTTGTAGAAAAAAATACTCCGTTGATTCAATAAAATTCACGGCATAATAAAATCATGATTGATGTCATGATTATTGCCTAAAACTAATAAAAAAATAGGTTATATACGTATAATTTTTAAATGGCGCAAACAACTCAATTAAGAGTATCTCTTATCTCAAAACGAAACGCAAAGACAAATCGTGAGCCTTTACCATCCGTACAATTACCTTTAGCATAAGCTATTCAATTCATTCGCAACAGCCGCTCGATCCCTTAAACCTAACCGATAAACTTTAACCCTATCACTGGCGCTTAGGTGTCAAAAAGACCGAACAATACATTTCCCGCGAAATCCGCTCAATTCACAACGACGACGCGGATCAGGTGACAAATCACTGGACTTCACCCCCTCCCACTTTGCCAACGTCCCACGTCACTACTTCTCCCCCTCCGCCTCTCATTTGGCCCGAAATCGTGTCACGTATCCCGGCGTATAATTACAAAAACGAGTTTGTATTTTGTTGCTGTCTGCGCGCATATGCGCCCTGAGTTACGACTGTTTCTAACTACTTAGATATTATTTTACTTTGGAAGTTTCGTGATATAGCTTTAGCTTTGGCTAGGTATATCAGGTGTGTAACGTACAATTCTGGTCAGCTGACTACATTTTCAAAGTATTGGTTTATTTTCAAGCTTGGGAATAGTCCATAGTATCTATAGAGATCTATACTTTTTAGAGTAGTAATGTAAAAACTACGGTGATAGTTCTGCAAGTGCAGTAAGAAAGTGTCTATGGAACATACAGAACAACTGTTATTCTGCCCCACTACACATGAGATCACATAGCTCGGGTGTAAACGCCTGTCGAAACAAAAGTCCATTGTAGTGCGGATCGATACGCGTAATTGACCATGTATTAAATGCTCGACGCTCAACTATCACTCAATTGAAGTGTTACACTCAACGCTTGATGTGCCCACTCCCCTTGTTAGCACACACTCAGGCACTTCTCGATTTTATACAAAAACAAATTTACGTCTACCAAAATGTTCTTCATTCAGAAATATATTTTCTTAACCTCTTTGTTTTAACGTGGTTTGACTGAATAATTTTAATAGTTGTTCATTTGTATGAAGGCAATACAAAGTCGATTCTATAGGACTACAATTGAACTAAGTTTTAATTTCGACCTGTGAATTATAGACTACTCTTTTTCATTGTTCGATTACCAAGTGTAGCGTTATATTGCTTTATGGCACCAAAAATATCTTATTAAAACATATTGTAAGCAAGTTTGTGCCCAAAAACGGTATCTCGAACACGATATACCCCGGGGAAGATGTATTCCTAAGGGAAGTCAGACTCCGTAATTATGTCAGAGGGGGGGGGACACAGGGGGCAGGACGGATATGAAATGACAAAAGACGTATTGGGTATCATCCTGATAGAATACCGGTACACCGAGTTTTTCTGTTATCGTACGAAATTCGTCAATATTTTCCCGGAATTTTTCCCCGCTACGGTAAATTCTTGTTTTTGCTTCGTTTTGCTAACTTTTTTGGTATTGAAGTGGCTGTGTTATTGTTATGCTATGGGTTGGAAGCTGGTAAAGCAAAAAGTCATGCATCGGATGTGAGTTTTGTTCTGAAAATCAATGTTTTCTCTTGGTTTGTGAGTGTAATAGTATGTAGTGCTGCATAAAAAAAGAGCAGCGCAGTAGACTGAACATGTCAAAACGTAATAAGAAGAGAAAACAAATCTTGAAATCTCATCTTTTAAGCAATTGTACCAGCATTTTAATTACGAGGTCCCAACCAGTTAAAAGCATACTCTATCAAAATTATCCCAATCCTTTTATATTGAGTAAGCACTTTCAATTACGTACGAAAATTGTTAGAACCTTTTCTAACATAATATATTAGGATAAAAACCCTATGTTAATAAATCTTCACCCTCTAACCAGATTTTACAAACAAGTATTCGCAGATTAACTTATAGACCTTCAAATTGGAGCAAATTTTTAGGTGAGCGGACAGCCGGATAATTAGGAGCTGCGGTAATCCGGACCTTTGAGGAGTTTGGACCAGTTTGGACCGGTTTCGACGGGTTAACGTACTGCCAACTTGTCACATGTACTCGCATTTGCCATTTAGTATTTTGGGCTATTTCGGTTGATGTGTTACATCAGGTTTTTCGGAGAGCTCCTAATTATAAGGTTGAAAATAAATGTCCTATGTTTCGAGGATAAGATTTTAGTGGACTTTAGGGATTGTTTGCAGGTATGGTCAAGTAAGTTATCAGTGAATGGCATTATTACTTACAATTTCTTCACAATTTTACTTATACGAAGAGGATAACACGAAGAATCCAATACCAGTCACGCAATGCATGTACTATAAGCCTAAAATATGACTAACGGTTAAAAAATAAAAACTTAGAAGAAAATCTTAATTTAAATAGAGAAAAGACAGGGAATCCAACAAATCCCAAACAATAAGAAGCATGCCCTTATTAAAATAAAACTTTTAAAATGTAAGTAATTGTAAGCGGTTACAAATTCCAATTCTTCGCCCTGATTACGGACAAGAGACCTCAATAGCAACTTCGGTTGAGGTCCGATTAATTATGAAGTAAGTCAGCTAATTAGGGACCACCTCGGCCTCTGCTTACACCCTAACTTTTTAACAACCGCCCGAGTTTTACGGTCCATCGAGTTGTTTCCAACTTCAATGGTTAAGGATTTAAGAGTGTGTAAAACTGGTATAAATATAGGGAAGAAGTAATTTATTGCCCTTTTGTTAATTGATTCGTTTTATAGGTTGTTATGAAACTGACTCTATTGGTATATAGGCGAAGTCTTTTTCATTTCTCAATGGAAGGAGACGTGGATGAGGTACGAAATAGGAAAAGTTTCTGAAAAGAGGGAAGGCCTATATCCAGCAGTAGTTAATTATTTCATTAAAAATATATATATTATGTGTGTATCAAGAATCACTGCTGTAATTCCATGGTGTGCAATAAAGACTATTCTAATTTAATCTAATCTATGATTTAGTACGAGTACTGCTTTTAATATATTCTTTTAAGAACTTTTGTTGCAACAGTATATTTGTTTTTAACTTTCTTTTGAAGAAACCAAACCATCACCATTAGCTAACACCCAAAAAAGCAATGCTCCTACAGGCGCAGCTAATGACGCAGAACTAGTTACGATAACGACGTCATATCACACAAATCAGTTCCTTTTCCTTCTCCAACACCCCCCCCCCCCTCTAACACATCTTCAAATTATGACCATTATCATCGCAATACCTCACAGGATAAGACCACTAAATTAGGTAGCGACTACCAAAATCCTGCTTAACGAAACTCGATCGTATATCCAAGCAGCTAAGTTCATTTTCTGGTTCAGATTTTCATCCATAAATACACCAGGTATGATTCGGCCGGTTGTAAGCAATTCCCAAATTGGATTCTCTTTGGATAAGCGTGCTCTGTAAAGGCGACGTTTCATTAAAACTTGGGACTTTATCATGTAACTGGGTTGCGATGTGGTTGTAACAATTATTACTTGCTAATTATAAATTGAATTTTAGTTAGCTGAGTAAATTATTGTAAAAGGGGGGCCAAGCCGCAGCCGGGACGTTGGATTTAAAGTTATTGTTATAATATTAAATTAAAGTTCAAGTGCGATGTTAGATGTTTAACCGATCGCGAAATCACACTGCGAACCTTGCTGCTTTACATTTTGTTTTCTCTCATTATAATAACTATTTTATATAAACAATCGTTACAAATACGTCGACGATCTCTTCTGATGAGGTAAAAAAAGTGCTCTAGTAAAGATTGTTAGTGACTATTCAATTGTATTATTCGACGCGTTAGTAAACATTGCACAGTGTTGTACTTTAGCAGCAGACTAATAAATATTTTTAAAAACAATAAAAGAAATACAGGGATTCCGTAAAATTGTGAAAAAAAAATACTTTTCAATACAGAAATCATCGTTTCTTCTTCTAACAGGACCAAATGTACATTTTTTTTACTTGTAATTCGATAGAAAGTCCTAATTAGTTTCCCCAATTAGTGTAATTACAAGACTAGGTGACGGAGGCACTCTGACAGTTATGTGAATATTACGGAATACTTATTAGAGAAGTCTGGCTTTCTTGTGCTCATTAGCTAATGATTTTTATCAGGTGAATAGATTTTTTCTGGGAACTGGATTCGGAATGAAAATGAAGATTGTTAATTGTCTGATGGAATATGGAAGGTCATTCAGTAGTATTTTTATATGTTGGATATAATTTAGATGGTTCAAAAGGGAATGGGAATGATTTAGGAAACTAAAAATGTATTCCGTTAAGAATAGTATTTATTTTCAAGATTAGATATTCATGTTCAAATGAATGTGAAATGTGAAAATTTACAATAACAATGAAAAGCATGATGTTAAAAAAAACAATAACAACAATGTTTGTATTACACACAAATTGTACATCGTATTGTACATCTGCAAATTCACAACTGAAGTTAAAATCGTGTTACTGTAGGCAATAAAAACGTTCACCTTCACACATTTACTAAAAGAAAATACTAAAATCAAGCAAAACAAACAGCACTAACATACACAAACAAAGGCTGTTTCGCGTCAGAGACAATTACGTTACACTAATCAAACGACGCGTCACGCGATGTGCCGTGACGCGGACTATCACGACGCCGCTAACAAGGCCTTCGCACGATACGTGCGGAACCACATAAAAAAAAGAAGAATCGTATGCAGTTTGCCCAATAGGCTAGAAATTTAATTGATTTTGTGTATAGATTGATACAATATATTATACTTGTCCCCTAGGGTCGAAATTTTATGATGACAAGCTGGAATAGGATGTCACATGAAATAGTTTACATGTAATTCGAATCTCAGCAAATATAATGATATCCATATCTGCTGAGGATGAAAATTATCAATGGTGTGTTCACCAAAATATTAAATGGAATTGGTTGTGTTTTATCCTATGGACACATTTTTATTTTATATTTAAACAAAAATATTTACAGAACCTTCAAAATCATGCTGATAACTTACGACGATTAAGGAATGCTTACAACTGGAGTATACGTCTCTGAAAAAAATTGTTCTGTGTCAAATGCGTATCCTTAACACAAAATATGACAACCATACACACAATAATAACAGCCTACATCTTAAACAAAAAAAAATAAAGCAAGGCACACAAGTTGAACGAATGAATGTGAAAGAACGAATGGTATTGTTCACACAATCATTCTCCTGGGCGTGTTTTATTGCTCTATTCTTGTCGTTTTGTTATTGTTGGCATTTTTATGAAAACAATCCGCTTTTAAGTTGGGAATACTTGTTTTCTGTGAAACTAAAACGAAACATTAATTTGTATGACGTACGACTCAACTTGTTGTATTTTTAGTTTAGTAGTTTCTCTGAGTTCTACAATTCTGGTATTCGTTGCAAGTGGACGCTTGTTCAAATTTTTCAATGATGTAACGTCTATAGTCTATAATGATTCATTAATATATCCAACACGCAATTTTCTTTTTGGTTGCTTTTGAATGCAATTGCAATTCCATGTAATGGAGGGAGCTTCTTATATTTGTCATTTGTTTCTTTTCAGGCGATAAGAAAACTAAAGCAATGCTACTTGTCTAACAAATACTTTTAAAACAATATCCAGACCTACCAGTAAGTAATTTCGTGTCACAAAAGTAATTGTGTCATAAAAGTCATAATTAATTTCCATGAAACTTGCCCTTATTTAAACAAAGTAAAGAATGGCCATTTTCCATTGACTTCCATATTATGCTCGAAAAATCCGATTCCCTCATTAAGCCGTCACCAGAACGAGTTGCGTGTAATGCCCAGTTATTTCTCCAACTTTTTAATTCGACCGCTTCACCCGGATTACCGGTTGTAACCGGTTACGCCCGGACGAATTTCCAACGGCATTTTTAACCGGGTTTTAAATTTCACTGTTGCTTTTATTCGATATGAGGTTACTTAATGAGACTGATCAATTTGTATTGTTAAGCTCGAGGGTTTCGGGAGAGTTCCATGATTTTCATTTGTGGCGTATATCTTACAAGTACGGACTGGATACCCCATTATTCACTAACTATTGCCACTACTCTTCTGAAGCAATCGCTTTTTGTTTTTCAATATTTGTCTCACGCAGAGCAAGAGTCTTCGAACTCTTCTTGAAATCGCTAACTTGCTTGCTTTTAAGTTGCATTAAAAGACATTTTTAGAACTTCTAAAATTATATACCCATTAGAGCGATAAACTAGTGACATTACGAGGCCAGCAAGAAGGCTCGACATACGACTTACAAACATAAAATCCCGATCAGAAAGAGTCAGCCATTCTGCACACGCTCTCGAATCACAAACGTGCTGGCAATAAAAAATATTGCCACGAGTATGACAAATTCAAATCACATTTGGAACATTCCTCGCGTGGGACGGGCTTGGTAAAAACTTTTATCGTCCAAGTGCAGTTCGCGTGTTCGGCTGACTTCGGAAAACTTCGGATGTTTTCGGATGACGTTTGAACGTACGAAATATTCGATTGATGCTTCATAAGAATGAGTCCGCTTTTCATTGCAAAATTGTATTGGAAATAATAATACAAAAAACATTTATGTTTAACTTGGACCCAATACAAAATAACAACATTAACGTTGAAAATCTCTATATTAACAATTAAATAAGTGAAATATGTTTGGGCGCCTGAATAGCGGTCACCGCCTTTCAGCGCGTCCTATTCAAATCGACGTCCTACAAAATACACAATAAATGTGTTTCCACCGTTTCACGTAAAATATTTTACAGCGATGAGATGCAGAAAATTTCGGTGATAAAAGCATTTTCAAATGAATTTCAAGCACTATTTATAATATTCATTTCAATAGTTTGTTTAGTTTGTATGGAGGTATGTAAAGGAGAATTTTTAGTGATTTCAAAAAGTAAAAAAGGTAAGTGGAAAAATACAATAATTTGTTAGCAAAACAACTGAAAATATATTGAATTGTTGGGATTTAAAAATGTAAGCACTTTTTCTTCGTCACATATATTTATATTAAAAATAGGATATTTTGTTTCAAACGGGTCAACTCCATCTTGATTAGGACTAAATTATTACTAACCATTTTCAGATTGAGCTACAAGATTTCTAACAACTCATTTGCTCCGTTACGTTACTATTTGCAATCAAACAAACCAACGTATCCTTTGGTCCTAAGGTCCACACAACACATTTACAGCTCATCCCAAATCAATCAAACACATCACCAAGGTAATCTCACTTACTACTAACAACAAGATAACTACAAAATAAATATGCAGCAAACTTTCCCAACCATTACTCGATCGAAATCATAAACTAAACAGCAACCCACAGACCATCATCAAACTACATATTTATGAGCTCGAAACATAATAAACAAACCTTCGATTGCAGGCCTTACAACGAAGTACGCCAAATTCAATCTTATTTGTAGAGCCATAAGGATGTTTTGTGGAGGTAGATCGGAGATATTATGAGAGGCTAGCCAAGTGAAGACAGTCCCGATATGCCCCAGAACGTTCCCTTTGTTTGTTGTCGATTGTTTTCTGTCATTGTGCGACGGTGAAGATTTTAGAGATCCTTAACTATGAGTGTTATACTTTGATCCCGATTGTAATGAAAAACAAAAACGTTAGCGAAGTTCAAATCTAAGAGAAGTCGCATTATTTTAGAATTGAGACGACATTAACTTAGGAGGATATATAATATATTAAATTATCGATCTATATTTTAGGAACTTTATAAGTCCTTCAGTCAGTCAATTTAATCATTTTAATATATAACTAACTAATATAAGATTTGATGACATAACTATGTCTAGGAGTATCAACACCAAAAACTACGCTAACAAAGTACATATAAATACAAACGTAATATTTAAAGAGAACTCAAACCGGTCTCCACATCTATTCGTCGGCGATATAAAAATGTACACAGCAAAACTCTTCGGATGTTATTTTCTTAAAAGTGTTTACTTCGCGATTCTTCAGCACATGGAAACTATTTCGCTTGTTTGGGATTTTCTCCGTTTATAGAGGTTTATTCTTAAAATTATAAGTTTGTCGAACCTGCTGACGTTTGGAAACATTAATTTTAAGTCTTGCTGTGTATTTCTCTATGACTACGAAAAAGTGTTTATTTTAATTCGTGTTTATTGTAATAAACATCGATACATTTGGCAATTAGTCACGGAACTGTAAACGGATGATTTTTTTTATAAGATCCTCAAAATGGTCTACACATTTACCTAACTAGAACATTGAAATTTTCTGTCAATATCTACTTTCAACTGTAACTACAATCCCAACGATGAATGACAAATATAAACTTACTGCAAGTCACGATCCTGCGATCCATGACGAACAGGAATTAGAAACAAAAGACAACATAGAATAATTCACTCCAAACATGAATTCAAACAATTTACACAAAGTTATATGTTTGTGTTGATGTTCCAAGCTCTGAAATGAAGACACATGGCGCCATTTATCATGTTAGTTAGGACAATTGCAGCGCCAAGTGGACAATCAAGTCTAGACTATCTTGAGGTTATGTTAAAGGCTAGACCACATATGACCTCAGACTATCTTAGTACAGCACTCAGAAACTGAATATTCAGTTAACTTAAACATTAAATCATGATCATTTTAGTTTGTAATTGTCTTGTAGAGACGCTCTCACGTAGTGCAGATGATCTTCGAACTGAGTTCCTCTCTACAAATCTCACAGTAACATACCAGTGTAATTATAATAAAGACGTGTAACGACTTACTCTAAAACATTCTTGTCTTAAAAGGACCACAAACAGTTTTATAGTTCTAGCCTGCTTAAGAAATATCTCTACATTTTTAATAACAC
This sequence comes from Trichoplusia ni, assembly GCF_003590095.1. NCBI lineage: Eukaryota > Metazoa > Arthropoda > Insecta > Lepidoptera > Noctuidae > Trichoplusia > Trichoplusia ni. The sequence goes on from NC_039499.1 coordinate 5,517,229, forward strand.
CAACATTCTGAAGGTACATACTCGAAATAAACGAACCGTTGTTTGTTCAGCTAACGAGCGCATCTAAGTGGATAAGCAAACGATTTGCCGCTACAAGTGTCGCGAGTTCGACACGTTCCGTCGTATATTTTGTATCGGCGAATGCACATGCGATTCAGCGATATTTGTCTTTATGTCTATAAGGACCACGCTATTTCGCTGTCCTTTCAAACGATAACTGGGTTTGTTGTGTTAGTTACTTGGAAAATGCTTGAAAGTAAACGATTTATTTCCAAAATCAAACTTGATAGTAGAGTATGTTTATAGTAGCTTTCGTGAGGACGATTCATTCTTAAACCGTTGCATCTTTTAGGTATCAGGGCGTGTAAAAGGTTACGGCTTAGATTTAATTTACAGAGTTTTCAGTGTATAAATATGCAATTAAGCATACACTTTATCTCAAACGTCAACTACATTTACTACTGCAGAACTTTTACTTCAATTTTCCACTAGTTATAAAACACTTATAAAATGTACAGGACAACGCAGTACTCTACAAATGCAATGATACAGTAGAGTAGAGCTCAGAGTCCCGGCAGTCGTCTCATTACAAACACAATAAAGTCGCAGCGTCCTGTACCTCAAACAATGGACAATCTCGGGAAGATTTCATTTAGAATCGTTGTATTGTGTCGCTCTGTTTATCCTTGCTCCGTCTTAAAAGTTTTGGCAGAACTTTATATGGTCAAATGTTTTGCTGGTAACTAAATTAAAACTGCGTACTTAATTGGTGTAGAAAGGGAAGATTGAGGCTGTAAGTTGTATTTAAGTAAATTTCATGAAGAAATGAAGTTATGAAGTTTCACTTACATAAAGAATATTCTTTATGTAAGTGAAACTTCATAAAGAATTAAGATTTAGGGAAAAAATCACTTTCCATTATAGTGCCTATACATGAGATTTGTAATTTTGTATATTTTTTACACGTTTTGTAGATAGCGATAAAGCGCTGGCATCAAATAACTGAACTATAGTAAAATGGTTCCACGTACATGGACAGAACAAAATATATACAAAAAAACATTACACAGCAAAACCACAAACTTAGCACCTGTACAAAAACCAGTAATAATTGATTATTTCCGCTTCAGTCCACAAAAATAAAGTCAACCGTAAGCAAAAAGTACAATACGAAATTCGTAGCAATTATTTCATATTCAATTTTCGAAATATAATCAATATTTTTATTTCTCAATTATATTTCTCGTATAAAACACTCTATTATAAATACAAAACTTGGTAACGAGTTATTCTTGGCCTTCTAACCGTAAAACGTATTCAAATTTCACTTAATGTAGAGTTGACTTTTTACCAACAATTGAAACTCCTATTAAAAAGAAAATTCCCTTTTTTAAATTTAAAACATCAATAAACGAAGTAGGGCACAGCCAGTATCGAATTTAAGAATCAAACATCAGATTCGAGGTCGAAAAATCGAATAGAGAACGCGCGAATTCACACAAGAGAACAAATAATAAAAACCGTGTACTTTGACGTTATATTGGTCTATGACATTTGTTGTTCGAAATATCGATATATGTCGATATGTATTGGGGATTACGCCGGGATTCGTACCGCGTTCTGTTAGGGTTACGATATTGTATTATATTCACTAGCATTCGTAACCACGACAAGGGTTTTAGGTAAATTTTAGATTGTTATGTTATCCGTACATCGAAAGGTCTAATTTATTGGGCTAGTTTTATCTAATAAGCTACTATAGTTTATGGAGGTAAATTGTGTATTAGAAAGCTTATGAAAAAAGGGAGTTTTGATATCCATTTGTAGTTTTGATGCTGCCGTTAACCTGGATATTTATTGCGCTTACGAACTTCAAGTATCTACCGTCGAAACGAAAAGTTAAGATAACGGTTAAATCCCAAGGACGTTAACTAATTCATTTACCGGTAGCCAGTAACCCAAACACTTAAACCAAACCTCAAATCAAGTTAAAAGCTTGTTACTTAAGTACCCAACGCCGATGAATCAACTTGATAGCATATCACACACATTCGCTGTTTTGCATTCACATTACGTGATCCTTGGGGACATAAAACCATTATAATACTTCCCCATACCACCCATACCCACGTTTGGTGTGACACGGGTCCAACAACACCACGTTTATTTTACTAATTAACTTAATTTTCGATTACCATAATCGTGTTATGGCGCTGTGATTACTATCAAGTGAAGGTCCATAATTTGCTATTATCAGTAACATTTTATGGTATTTTCGGAATGAACGAAGTACAACGATAATGGCCATTTTTATAATACTCTATTTTTGTATTTTATATCTACAGTTGAAAGATCTGATAACCCTATTTATTAGGTCATTTGTTAACCCTTGCAGTTTACTACTACCTCAATAACCAACAAATGACCTTTTTTTAAAGTAATAACTTAAGGTCAAAAAAGACTCAGCATTTCATTTCTACCCTTCTCAATAGCATTAAGGTACAAAACTACAAGAAAGGAATTACCAACTGAGGTAAAAAATCCATTTTGCCGGATCATATCTCATACGTATTAATAGAAGACATTTTTCCAAGAGAAAGGAGAAAAAAAAATGGAAGGCTGGCCAACTGTCCTGGATATATTACATCATACCGAATGTATTGTGTTTGACGACCAGGAAGAGAGACCTCCTTCACCCCGCACCATTCCCACATTCATATGTAGTTTACAGCGGAGCTAGTGTGTTCGAGAGGTCTTGTTGAACTGGTGGTTCGTTCCATCGGTTTCTTCATTACGACACATGAGATATTACTTCGTAAAGATGATGTTAATATTCTGAAATTGTGTCTTTGTGGTCTTGTTGTAGTAATTATTTAAGGCGAGGTGCTACGAGTATAGTTATTTGGGTTTTATTATGTGATCTGTCTATGACTATTCTTATATTATCAGTACTCATTCAAGCTTTTTTTTTATTCTGGTCTATAGGAAAAATTTAGTATTTATTTATATATTTATAACGTGTGATAGTCATAAAACATTTTGATTTCAATACTTGACGAATATAATTATTCTCTTCATTTAAATCAGTTTAAAGACATTTCATAACAGAATTTCCAATTAAAAAACAATCCAAAAGAACATTTTAACCCAATACATGTTTCTCGAAGGAAAAAAATCTACCTACAAAGCTTGTGAAAGCCAAGTTAACAGCGTACTTATTACCACAGTGTAACAGTATTTTGGCTGGTTAACGCGGTACTGTGACTAAGCTGAAATCTTAAATGCGAACTGGAAGCGAGCCAGTGCGGGCTACAGACGTGATTTCTTTAACTTCATTACAGAAGTGTAAATATCTAAGAAACAAGAGCGTTAATGTCGACGAAAGTGTGACGTTGTGCCTATTATCTGGAAGCAAACTTATAAATCACTAAAATGATTCCACGGGCACATAAAATCGGGATCTGGTATTTGTGTACCAAGTTACATCTAAACTCGTTTAATGATGAGTAGGATGCAATATAATTATAGATGTAAATAACGTTTCATTTAATTAAACATGTACATCGTATCTTTAGACAGGAACGAAAATAAAAAAATCTGGTCAGTGCGAGTCGGATTCGCGACACTGAGGGCCGACATCTATAGGCTAAAAACTTGGACTACAATTATTTTATGACACGATTTTTATTTTGCTATTGGTTGTTACAATCCGAATACATATGCGTACCTAGTGTGACTAGAAAGGAAATAGTAACATGTACACTTAATACTTAGTTAAAGAATATATTTGAAGATCTATTATTGAAAAACTAATAATCGTTCGTAACATGTTATGATTACATAACAAGCAAAAAATCAAATCAAAACATAACAAACAATATACAGTACACATTCAATGAATGTACGAACAAAATCAACATGAATTGTTTTTCTCAGCAAACAATTGCTTGACAACATGTACCAATTATTCTGCAACTTCAGAGAACAAGAAAAACAACATCAACCTTATTTCGTATTAAGTTAACCACTAAAGTTAAGGGGAACGGATACGATTTATCACTAACAATTTGTAAGCGGGATATCGATCGCTTAAAGAATAACGCCCGGGAGTATTCCCGAGTATGTTCCCACAAGAATCCTAAATAAGTTGTGGGATACGTTTACCGGGATTCAGTGATGAGAAGCGATACGGATGTTGCGGGACTTTTTAAAGGAGGTGAAGACTGGGACACGATAGAAAACTTTTAACGTAACACAATTTTGGAAGGTGGTTTTAATTTTAGGCAGGTTCAAGTTTTTCTATGTTAGGCTATGCAAGTTTGATATTGCTGGGTGTAATTTTGCGTAAAACATTTTATATGTACAATACGCAAAATCTTCATTCATATTATTAAATGCATCGAATTATACTTCCTCTTTTTTAACTTACAACCTGGATACATTGTTGGACGTAGGTTTTCACCAAAGCCCTATTATAAAACCTTGTTCGTACCACCTCGAAGCAAACAAACAATGAAAACATCTTATTGCTCCGCCATCCCATCCAAAGAACATTTAAAGTTCTTTAAACTTTCGAGAACTCACGTGAACCTTGAGCGCATCTTACAAAACAGTTCACTCCGAATTCCGGCGTGTCCCGGTGAAATGAACACAACACTAGTCGCACACTTTATTGAGCCAATGGTTGTGTGAAATTTATTGTGTTCGGTGTAAACAAGTTCCATTGAATGTCGCCGTTAATTTTATTTATATGCGGTTCCGAATTTAAGACGAGCTGTTTGGCTTTATCTTAAAAATGGTTGACCTAATTTGTTAGAAGTGTCCCGTAAGTAGATTTGTGGTAAGGATGTTTAATAAATATTGATTTAGACTTAGATATGTCTAAATTGTGATCGTTGAAGGGTTTTTTCACAGAGATTTTCCGAGGTATAAGCGAGGTTACTAGCTTTTTTCGACGTTACTTAGTTCAAGGTTCCATGTTTGAAACAAAATAGTTTTAGTAGCCTTTACCGAAGCTACGGAAAAGTCTACTTTAAGATAACCAGTATATTTTTACACTACAAAAATACGAACATATCGCATCTAAAAGTGATCGTTCCTCAGATCTGAGAAGCGAAACCAAATGCATTTTAAAGGGGAGCTCTCGGGCGCTCTGTAAATCACTATATCGCTACCCGGACACCTCGATCTCCCGCACTAAATCACCTTGCCACTTCAGAACTAGAAATTCAGCATTCAACACTAGACATATCAGAGAGGTCCAGTCAGCACAGTTTTCTCAAAACAAACAACTCTGCATGGGAAAATTTCAAATTGATACAAGAAAAGCGTTGCTGGCTCACTGCCAGGCCCCGTTTCGTTTCGAGAGGGCTTTTGTAGAGCTACCCGCAACGTGCTTGCTGCTTCAAGAACTGAAAGCGCTGGTAAGCAGCCTTTAATAGTTGCTGCCTTTATGCGGCTGACCGGGCTGTGAATGCCGTAATCTTATAATTTCATATTTTAGGATTGTTAATTGTTTTTGGTTTGCCAGAGGCTCATAGACTTTGGAAAAGGGGGCTTTTCCCCCATCGATTATAGGCCATGACGAATTTGATAAATCTTTTGTTTTCGTATGATTGGATTATCAGTTTACTTAAAAACACAAACTAAGCTAGAATATTATTACGAAAAGAAACATTGGGATGACGTAGTAATTTTTTTAAATAGTTTACATGTTCGCCTTGCGTAAACTTCTTTTCAGCACACCCAACTCAAAAACTTTGTTAAAAGTCCTATGACTTTTTAGTACACACGAAACAAAACAATCCCTTTTGATCCACTAATTAATTTAACACAAATTCACTAGATGTTACATTTTTCAACAATGTGAACTGCAAATCATAATATCAAATATAAAATCCAATTATCGACCTTATTACTTGTCTGTAAAGTTCTAATTTAATCACCATCTAATTTATAATAACGTCGTTTTAGAGGCAAGGATTAGTGGTTAATGTTAACGAGACTCATTAGGGGAGACTCGTTATAAAGGCCGAATACTTTTTGGTCCTTTTGGGAAGTATAATTGAAAAATGTTGGAAATGTACAACGGGTTGGCCGCATCGCCCGCGGATAAAAGCGCGAAATATTTTTCGAATACTAAAATGTCCGTTGGGGCTGCGGCTAAACTATTAGAGCCTGACTATGTGGCTTGCTCGCTGGTTTTTCGAGAATTATTGAGGCAAATAATTGTTAAGACCAAAAAAACTGCGTAGCGGCTACGGCGTAGTCAACATTGGTGCTACGTTGGCTACGCAGTATTGTGTGATTCTTTTTGCGGCATGGCAGTGATGGTAAATATACAATATTATAGATAGTGAATATTTACAAAATCGAGAAGTATTAAAAAAAGCACAGTCTAGTTTCCTAAACAACATCTTCAATGCGTCAATCCCACGTACTACTTGACCCAAACTTAGTACCCAACATAAAACACACCGTACTAAGACAAAAAATGTTAGCATTTTTGTACCACCGAAGCTTTTCGCTACGTTATGCAAATTAAATAACCAATACATAAATTAAGTTAAACATAAACCGATCTTTTTTATATCCTGCCCCAAAATAATTTAAGCATACATGCCCATAACGTACTGAATCAATTCCCCATTATTTTCCCATGGGTACCTAATGGTTGAACCTTTATACATATTACAGAGTTTGTTTCATACAAAAAAGGGTTCATAGATTTTCCCTTACCAAGTCTTGTATATTACATATTCAGTCAAAAATAAACCGTACGTAAGCAAATATTGGGTCGAATTTCTTTCGGCAATGTTTAATATTTTTTACAGAGTTTAATGTATTCGCAAATGAGAGATAGAGAGGCATTAAATAGATGACGTCATTGGATGTTACGTCACAGTAGGAATGGAACAGTGATTCAATGTGATTGGTGATTTAATTTAACGTCTGTTTTATTTTTTGTTAAATATTCGCTTTTGTCAATGTTGTGACTGGATAGACCGTGGATACATTTTATTTCGATTCCAATAAAATAAACTTTTTGTGATATTAACCTGATAATAAAATCAATCTTAATATTGTGAGAATAAATTGTTTGCTCTACAATTCCTTGTATCGATTCTACAATATACCAAATAACATTTTAGTTCACAAATTGATGGATACATTAAGAGCCTTGCTCATAAGATTTAAGAAGGGTACGAAATCGTTCGCCCAAAATTGACCCACCAGTCGTGATTGATACCTCAGAGGCCATCCCTTCAACCCTCAATTATTTCAAAGATTGAACACAATTTAGTTACCGTAGAGAATTCACTGTGCTACATATGTCTACTCGTATAGCCTAAGCTATGGAATGGTATTTACATTATTTTACGATGGAGCGAGTTCTTTGTTAAAGGATTAAATGAAGTTGTGTTTTATTTTCTACTTTTATGTGGATTTAATAGAGTTTAATTTGCAATATTCAAAATATGAATAAAAAGTACAGGATAAATAATGTGAATATGTATAATGTGATTTCGATAAAGTAGACATGTGTGTATGATAATAGGTATTTAGTTATCAAAAGGAACAGTCAAAAATATTCTACCTTTCACAAATCGCTTGTCAGGTTTTATGTAATAACTGTACGTAACTCTTAACAATCAAAATCAGTGAAGTGTAAAGGCTTCAAAGCGAACAGCCATATTATTGAAAATAAATTAATTACATCAAACAAATGACCTCGTTGAACCCTAAACAATTTGTACAGCTTTCTGTAACACGATACTTGGGTAATATCAAATGTTTGAAGCCTCATCAATATATTTTTACCCTTTTTGTTTTAATGGAAAAGTTGTTTGAGATTGCTATCGATGTATTTTTGTATTGTTACGTAATTAGGGCGTTACAATTGGAGAGTCAAATATCAACTAGGCATAAAATAAAAAAAATTGTAGATTTGTTTTTTGTTCTCATAAATATAGAGTATCAATGAGATGGAACTATTTATGCTTAATTCTTAACTATTGTGAGACAGATTCATAACTCGACTTCTTGGACTCGCGACCCTGCTGCATCAGCTCATGATTCAGGACTCCGGTTGAGTCCGAAACTAGTCAGGCACTCCCGATAAATATAAATGAGTAAACCATTGCATCATTTAATGACAAATATATTACGTTTCGATCCTTTTCAAGGCACAAAACGTGGTTCATACCTTCTGTCTAATCTCTACCCACATGGCCATACATGAGTACATGATATTTTTTTCCAAATTACCTAACACTACGCTAGAAACACTCTTACTTAACAAAATCAAGCTTAAAAAGAACAAAATTGATAACATCTTAGATGGGTGTTAAGTGAACATGTTTAATCCAGTGCGAGTAGGACTGGCAGAGAGCCAAGTCGCCGGCCAATCAGCTGACTGCTACACGTTGTTCAAATGAACTGTTCGGATCGCAAAAAAATCTAGGTATAGAATGTTTTAAAAAGGCTTATGAAGATAGTTTGTTAATGAAGTGAAAGAAAAGAACCATTTTTAATGCTTTCCTAGTGGATAATTTTGTATGTCGTGGTGGCCTTATGGTTATATGCTCAGATTTGTATGCACGAGGTGCAGGCTCGATCCCAACGCATGCAATTGTATGATTTTGTGAACGACTATACAATTTAATAATTGTAAGGCACAATTGATATACGGTGCAGAAAACTTCGTGCTTGACTCAAAATATTGGAATCTGAAGTAGCAAATAAGCGATATGCTTAGCGTCATGATCAATGTTAAACTTGTCCCGGTATGGGCAGAGGCCTATTCACAGATGAGGGATGATACCTGTTTACGCTGTTATTAGAAGATACTTTTGTTAAAGGTACACAATGGATGGACTGCACCGAGATTGAAGGAGACTATACTTACTGTTAAAAACCTTAGTTAAGTTTTTTTTTGTAATTGTCATACTCAAAATGTTAACTTATTTTTAAGATTTCTCTTTTACTAAGAGCTGTCCGTGTGAATGTTGTAATCGCCTTTAATTATTTGATACACTTGTCTATAATCTGTTTTGTATAAGTTTGTATTAGTGTAGTGTATTTAAATGTTGGTGAATCTAATAAACAAAAAATAAATAAATGACCGAAATCTATGACGTCAGTGGTTGTGAGTGTACTGAGAAACAGGGTGATTGGTTCTAACCAGTTTTAACTAGTCAAAATAATGTACTTTTACACTTGAGACTGAAGTTTTTTTCGGTACCTATGATGTAGAAAAAAAATATACAGAATAACCTTCAAGTACCCTTATATCAAGCACACATTGAAAAACACACCATAGAACCAACAAAATATTATTACCATATGCAAATGGGCTCATAAGAAAAATAACTTAAAAAATACAGGCCGATCTAAATGTAACATGAGCATCATTATCATATCAAGGAAAGGCTGGCAGAGAGCCAGGGGAGATTGATGGCTGTATGTATGCATATCTGTGCCTTTTGAAAAATAACTTTCTGAATTATATGTTTATAGTTTATGATTCTTCATTTGTTTATTGTTTTATGGAGTGAGAGATTCTTTTCAATCACTGTCTAGACCAAAAACTTAAAATAATAGTATCGTAAAAACTCTCACTGGTAACAAAACATTCCATTAATTCAGTTAGCTACCTACATATATTCACAGTTATAACAAAAACAACGATTAAAACGCTACAAAACGACTCCCACACAATTTATTAATTACTTAACTAGCTAAATAAAAAATCAGGGTTCTTTAAAAGAAACAAATGATAAACGGCAAGTCATTAAGGCGGTGCACACAAGCGGTTTCGAAACTCGTAAAAACATTAAAATATCGTATAACACGGTCGTAAACGCCGGTTAATATGCGGTGAACGTTTACACAAAACTAGCGTGCCAACTACGAGTAGATGCACTTTGAGTTATAGTTGTCGCCCGTGCAGACTATTCTTTTTCTTTTTCATTTGGTAAGTAGCTGCGAACCACTACGTCACTCGTGGTGTATTAGATAAATTAATACACTCATCTTGTGGGTGCACTATTTTTTTTCGGTTTGATGAGATATTTCAAGTCACAATCTAGGGATCAATTCAAGTCCCATGAAAATAAGTTTAATCGTTAAACGTGAAAACGTAACAAAAATACAGACACTCTAACTTTCTTTCTTTACCTTTGCATGATAATAAAACAAAATCGTACACTGACCTCGAGAGTTCTTCTCACTTAGCTTGTGTTATTTATTCTTTGTTTGCGCATCAAGTTAATCTAACAGACGAGTAGGAACCAGGATTGCTGACTGATTACAGATTGCCCAGATGCGAGGTCTGACACGTCGGTAAGGTCGGTAATGAGGTTGACCGCACAGAGGTCGTCGTACCTTACTTATAGATCGATGTTTAGAAAGGATTTCTACTCTCATTTTAGCATCTCGCTACTATAAATAAATGTTACGGTTTGTTTCGATACAATGGTCTGAGAGCTGTCAGAACGTATTTGTTTTAAACGAATCCGAGTTTTCAAATTTGTACTGTATTTTTTTTTATAAAGATGGAAATGTTAGACCATTTGATACGCTATCAGGGCCTAACTACTAAACCGACTTTGATAAAAATCCACTAACAGAATACCATTTAATAGATTAGACGGAGGAAAAATAGGTTTTGACGAGGGAAAATAGGTTTTGACCGCTACCGATCAGTATGCTATCGACATAACATTATCACTGACATCACCTTTAAAAAAATTCGTTTAAAACCAAAAAAAGGTTAACATGAGCCACACGTTTGCGAAACTTAATATTATCAAGCTTCACCGACCATTATAGATGTCATTTATTGAAGTACCTTAATACCTACCAATCGATAAGCTATCGAACACCCTACCCCGAAGGGACATAACTGTAATGGTACTTAACGTCACTAAAACACGGCGCTCGTGTCTCAGGTCACACTAGAAGCATTACAATGAAACTCAGTAGTACAGTTCAGCGCTGAAACCCTTCAGTATGAAAGTGCTAGTAAATGTTTTATAGCTAAACGTTTGACTGGTATTACTATCTGACTTGACGATGTTGATAAAGTTATTATTTAAAAGAATAGGTGCGAAGATACTATTTTGTAGCCTGGATGAAATAATAGACTTAAGACAGTAGAGATTTTTTACTACTGTAGTTGGACCCGTTAGACTTGATACTGAAAAGTTATAAATAATTATAACAAAGCGTGAAAGACTTATGAAGAAGCTAAAACTGACGGTCACAGTTTGTTAAGTGATGTTTTCCACGAAACACAAATTATTTTATTAATAGCACCAAACCTAGAAGACCACATAAAACGCAATTTCAGGCTATTACCAAAAAATGTTGCATATTTAAAATTTAACGACCACAAAATCTGAATCAAAAACCGTTCACACGCATCCACTTCCCAAACCATCAAGAAAATTGCATTTTAATCTTAATCATTTATCAATTTATTACACTGAAATGATGTTATTGGCAATAAAATGGGACGAATCGTGCTTCATCTATCTTTGGGTTATAAAACGAGAAAGAGATATTAAGAGAGCCGGTAAAGTTTATTTGACGTTATTCGTAGAGTCTCTGAGGAAATTTTAGTATCGCCATCATCACTGGAGCTTTATAGATCCTATATAGTATTAAACATCTTTCAGATAAATATGTATTTTATGGCTGAAAAATGAAACGTCAACTTTTAAGTTCGCGTATGAAGAGTACTTATCCTGAAATTTTACACAATGTTGTTGCAAATAAATACAGATATGTTATTAGATATATTATATAGGTATATGGAAGTATACAAGCCTATTTTCATCACCTAAAATTGAAACATTAAAAATAAATTGCTTTGCTCTGGAAATAGTTTCATTTTAGTAATAATACGCACATTTATCATAATTACACATAAACCATAATAACAACCACATACAATATCTTACCTGGAAACAAAAGAAACGACATTTCAATGAACATTCATTTCTAGCTTTTTTGTCTTGCGTTTTCTATAATTTTCTTTTTCGGTCGGTATCACATAGCAAGAATTGTATCTAAGCCACGAGCAACATGGAATGTCGTTTCTTTACAAAGATTAATAATAGGATTATATGAGTCATGCAAATTAGTCGTAAGAGTATTGTAATATGTAAAGCTTACCATATTCAAGAGACACTGAAACAAAATCAAAAAGAATAATTTTAGTAAATTGAAATTGAGGCAATAGTAACATAGAATGAGCATTATCTTGCTACTGTAACTGATCGACGATTTAGACATTTATGGTGTAAATGTCGAAATTTTTGTCGATTGTCATTCTCATTGAATATAATGCCAAGTTTTACACGTCGTTACATTGTAGCCAGTGTGTACAGGTAGAGACAATGTAAACATCAATCAGACGAAACAAATTTGGTCACGATACACATCACAATACCAGTACAATAATACATAAACAATACAAGTAACATTTTCAAATGATATTCGTTATCCGCTATCATCCGATTTATCCGGGTAAGCGGCGTGATCCCTCAATCACGAGGGATTATAACCGGGCCGCGGTACAGTCGGCAGCAAAAGTCGATATTTACAGAATTTCATAACTGCACTCTATCCAATTTCATGAGGTGGTTTTGTGCTAATAAGTAACAGAATATGATGGACAACTAGTATTATTTAAAACAAACTAAATACTAATTCGTGAATGATGCAAAAAATACTGGTACTTTAAAAATCGGTTGGTACTAACCGACTTCTGTAGCTAACTGTACCGAAACAATGCGATGCAATTGTTTTGTTGAATATCATGAATAGACAGCGCTGTTTTGCTAGCCGTATTGCCCAAGTATGAGTTTTGCCCACGTATGACTATTGCCCACGTATGACTATTGCCCACGTATGACTATTGCCCACGTAAGCCTGCATTGCCCAAGTATGACTATGATTGTTGAGTTTAGATGAAATGAATTGAGAGCGTTCGGGTCAAGACGCAGATTGTTTTTTTTTTTTTGTAGAGTTCTTTGTGGTATGATTCGTTTTTGGATTTTAAGGCATAGTGATTTTGAAGTAAAGTAGCCCGGAGTTTTTTCTTGAACATATTATGTTAAGCTTATAAATGTTTCTGAAAATTTATATTTTGAAAGTGATTCTAGTTAAAATGAAAGTTAGTTTCGAATGAAAAAGTCACTCGCAAGTATTTTTGGCTAAAACATTTGAAACTCTAAATATGTTTTCGTATATTCAGTAAGGAAACGTCAGGTAAGCTAAAAGACGTTACGAAAATAGTGAATTTATAGATAAAAATGTTTATATGGATGTAAATAATACCGTTCTTAAATAAAGACATTCGCATCCCGTCATAAAAGGGAAGAGGATGGGCCGAACAACCTCCACTATTTCATACGAGACGGTTATGGTTGCACGCTCATGGTTTTTGTTTCATCAGTTTGCGAGCTCATTTTGTTTATATTTAAAAAAAAGGCTTTGTTCTGATAGTGTAGTCAGAAAATAGAGGATAGATAATAAAAAAACAGCAGTGATGTTTAAGATTTGAATTAAGTAAAAGGCGACCAACAATCTGAGTTTATTACCAACTTAATACAGTTGCACAAAATGTAGAGCGCATTAAATCCGTCTTATGTTTCCACAAGACCATTTAAATGCGGTCTTTATTTTTAAATCCCGATCTCGTCCATCACAAAACCAAGCGAAGCAACAACTAAAACATTAAATTTTAAGCCACAGACGTTCCACAAATCCTAATTCCAACGTCTCAGATAAGAGCCAGTGTTTCAAGCTGGAATTAAATGAATTATGCCCGAGAACCACCATTTTGTAACGTTAATGAGTCACTCAGTGAGAACCTTTAGAAAGTTTTCGACGTTTCTTTTGTTTTCTCGCGAATGAAGTGCACTGAGTTAGTAGATTGTAACAGAATTAGATAAAGGATTGACTGATGTAAATCTTTTGAGTCTTTTTGGGCCTTGGAAAGTGTAAATTCTTTTGGCGTATTTTTTGTAGTCCTTGGCTTAGATTAACTGAAAAAATCTGTACACAGGCCTGTATCAAATCACTTACCTCCCTTTAGCACTTAACATAAGATTTATTTCAGAACATTTCATGATAAAGAAATATTTTTTTCTCGAATCAGCCAAGTCTGTATCCCTACTTATACAATAAGTGTTGCGAGAAACGTAAACTATAAAAAGAAACGAGCTTTAATACCCCAGAACTATCGCAACCAGTTAGCAACACAAAGCTTCACATTCAAATCACTCCATAAAAACTCACGTTCACATTACCACAGGAAAGCAATAATAGAACTCATTTAAAACACTCGAAAACACTACATCGAATAAACAGGTCCTATAAACTAGCGGGCCTTCTACAACCAGTGGTGGGAGCGGGATAGCGCACTATAGGGCATAGAGCTTCGTCTCTTTTCCCCAACTGCGATAATAATACTTCAAGAGGTATTGGTAGGCCCCAGAGCAGTTTATATCGCGGAATGTTCGGAGTCTTTGGAGCTATTCTAAGAGAAATTTAAATGCATTAAGTTGCCACCTCGTCGATTATTCCAGGGAATTGTCGCTGTTTTATCACCCACCTTCGAATGGACTTGTGACGTAGTTCTTATGACTCTGTTTAGTAAATGTACTTGGGTTAGAGTAAAACTATTTTCAGTGTATTGCTTAAGAGGAACGTAGAGGTTCCCGATAGGAATAAAATATTGTTGAGTCGCCTTGGTATAAAAAGGAACTAAAAACAAATGAAAAAGCAAACTAGCCAACCAGCTTTGAAAATCCTATCTAGCCAAATATTTAAATTAGTATACTTGTTTTTTTTAAAGTGTATTTGAAATGCTAAAGTAAAGCTAACAATAGTATATTCGTGGTAATTCTCACAATTTTGTCGCAATCTCGTCTCGTTATACCGATCTTCGGTTTTATGACCTACGCTCTAAGATTTAGTGTTCTGTTTGCCGATTTACTTTTATGTGAATATTCTTTGTGATGCTGCGAAATAATGACTACATATTTTTATCTACATACATATGTATTAGTCACATAAACCCGCAAAGCTTAATCAAAAACTTATCATAAAAGTATGAAGTACGTAGCCATCCGTAGCTCGTAGCACGGAGTTCGTAGCTTGTAGCACCGTAGCGCACCACAGCCAGTTTTTCAGAAGATATCCCGTTATTTCGTTTTAGAATCCAAACGCTTTGCCCAACATCTTGGCAACGGTAAAGCGTAGGAATTCTAAAGCAAAAACACAGGATTCATTGCCGTCCATTTCTTGAAACTTATCTTCAGTCGTTTTTTTACGGTGATTATTGGATATTGGATCGCGTCTGGCGTAGATACTACGGTTTATTGTATTTGTCTGTGCGCAGCGTTATCTCTTACCTGAAACAAAGAAAACATTGACTTAGTTATATCAAAATATTTATCACTTAGAATTTAAAAGGTTGCGTCACCATTTCAACACGTTTTATAAAATTCACCGACCTCCAAAAATGTGACTTAATTTTAAAAACATTTCTCGTTATACCGTCGCAAAATAAACCATTACAATACCATTTGGCTGTCACCCTTACGTGCACAGATAATATTCAGTGCCACAGATGATAAAGGGAGCGTTTACGGAGCTCGCCAATTACAAACCGCTGCGTTTAAATAAAATTATAATTTACAAAAAGGTATTTATTACGGACGCTGATAACATCGGGACGGCCTGAGTAACGGTCTTCGTAAATGTTAATTTTGTACAGGTGGTATTCCTTTAAAGGTTATTTTCTGAGCAATTTTAAATCTTTTGAATAAAATTTACATATTGTTGAGATTTTTCGGCTTTGCTAAGGTTTCCGATTTATTGTAAATAACAAGCCTTATTATATTAATAAGAGACTGTTTACTTCGTATTGATATTAAAAGCCAATACAAATAAATCTCTAGTATAATTATAACGAAATATGCTTTCAATCTGTTTAAAACTCTTCTTTATTCAACCTCAGACCAGTTTACTGCTTTACTGCTTTAATTAGTAAACCACACAAATTCTTAGAAAACTGCAAACTCTAGATATGTAGAGTATTGTATCACATCGTCTACATCGCTGCGCCACTCAAAGGTCCCTTTGTACTCGCTCTACATACCACGAGGGCCTTAATAAAGGCCCAAACTGCGGTGGATTATAAATGTTCTAGGATATAGAGCAACAAACTATACAAACTTCGGTAAATCTAGCTGTGGTCACTTCAATGTCAGATAAGGTTAAGTTTGTGTTAGTTTGATTTAGAGTTCGCGATTGTTATCTGTTCTGGGGCTTGAAACTATGCCTGTATAATCATGAACTATTTTTGATGCGTTAGAGATTCTAGTTTTGATATAATGAATGTTGAAAGGTGAAATAGTTCTTACTTTATTTAAAGAGATTTCGTGGCACATACGATATGACTATGACGTACTGATCGCTGAAGTTGTTGACTATGCTTGAAAATGATTGATAAGCAAATACGGTTTTGACATAAACTATATACAGAGCAGCCTATGGTCAGCAATATTCAAGCCACAGTCAACCAAATGCAGGAATATAAAGAACTCTTGCAAAACATTTAAGAGAATGATTTAAACTCATTCGATTCCAGATTCGAATACAGAATACGTTACTTAGATCTGCACACGATTTTCGATTCGAGCAAAACCAGAAAATCGAAACACTCCATAAAATCCAAACCTCACTCCCTCTTCCAATTTCGAAAATTCTTATTCCAAATTCAAATTATTCCCGAACAGATACCAAATTCCGAGCCGAACCAATATCACGTTATGAATAAAGGTAAGTGGTGGAATTTAAAGACAGAAGCAAATCGCTCGGCTGCGCTCGGGTGAGCTCGGCTCATTCGGCCACGCTCGGGCGGACTCGGGATTTAATCTCGTTCAAATTGCCTCCGCCGGACCGCTCCGGGCTTGAAAAAGTTCAAGATAGGCTTGTAGACGTTTCAAGATGTGAAATTTTATCCTCAATTTTTTTCTGCGACATTTTCCTTATTACCGTGCTTTGTGTCTGATATTAATGATTTCGCTAATTTAATTTTTTTGGTATTTTTAATGCCAGCTTTATTATAATTTGGGTGTAATTACCTTTTACTATAATTTTAATGTCTTGTCTTAGTACCCTGTAACTGTAAAGGCTTGGTTTTTGCTCGTGAACCGTATCGCTAGGGAATCTCACGACGGTAAAAATCTTCATCGAGACCTTTCTACTGAATTTTAACAAATTATACAGAATTCACAAATCATAGTTATTTCACAGTACAATTTTCGACCAACTAATTGTCTACTAATCTATGATGGTCACACGATATAATACACAAAACAAAAGAAAATAGCCTCACAATTATTCAATCCAAAAAATAATAGCTCCATAAGCAACAATTAAAATAGCCTCCGCACTAACGACCACACAAGGCACATTGACCACAGTTCGTATTCACCTCACGTAGACCACGCAGTTACTTGGGTTCTTGTAACTATACTTCATAAACTTACTATTATACCTCCAAAATGTTTTGTTAATGCACCCCTAACTTTATGTGGCCATAATTGGGCCTTTCGGGACTTTTTTATGACCAACTTTGATTATTCCGCGGAGACTTTTCGGTGCTCGTTTGAATTCTACGTGTATGAATATGTGATTTGGTCCCACTTTTGTTTTGTTTTATGGTTTTCACGATGATTTTACTATTATTACATTTTTTTTCAACATATAATAATAACATCATTAATTTCGACGGCGTATTACGGTAAAAAATCCAGGACAAGCATGTCGCCATGATGAATTTGATAAATTCTATTAAGAGGGGCCTCAACGAAACCGAAATTTTAATTCGTTTAAATCGGACTTTCCATACCTATAGTACACATAATAACATTTTTTTAATTTCATTTTTTATTGTCTACATAATTAATCATAATGCTCTCAATACAAGTAGCACTTGAGCCCACCTCGTTAGCTAAACGCGGGATGTGACTGTGATCACGCGGATCACAGTCACATCCCGCGATCCGGACGTGAGATGTGTCTCGCATTACAGTCACGTAACAACCGCAGTTATGTGACCCAACCCCTGTAACCTTAACTACAGTTACCTTTACAATGGTTTGTTAATATAGTTAAATGATATATCGGTATTGTTGCAGTCATTTTGGATCGTTTGTGAATAAACAACGTTTATGGGTTATCACGTTTTTGGTGAATCGGGATGTGAATTCAGGACAATTTGACTTAATACGAAATGTTTCTTATTTCATTTTTAACGAAAATGACTCTCGTGTTTAGGAATTTAATCTTTGTGTTGCGGGTCATGTGCATCAGAGGATCACATAACTGATTGTCATACTTGGGAATCGAATATTTAGTGGCTATCCTTGCAGTTTACGTTTAGCACGCGTAGCAACGTTAGACTCTGCGATCGGACTCAAATGGTCGGCAATCAGGAACTTGCGTCGCTGCCACTTTTTTTTGGACCTCATTATTTTCATTTTTTATTGTTTTATTCATATAAAACAATAAAAAATAAAATCAAACAATGTTGCTATACCAACATAAAGCAAAAACAATCTGAGGGCACTCGTAAAACTGGTATTTATCATAAAAATGTCATACAATCCGTCACTCCTTACATTACCATTTACCGTTAATAAAAACAGCAGTTAAGCAACCTTTCTACCATTAAACGTCATAAGCACTACAACAACTATGTATTTTATTGCCACCCAAACACGCTATGTATTTGTAGTTGTCACGAAATTTCAATTTGCCGCCATAACGCCGTCGAGTTTTACGACGTAATTTCTTGAACGACTATTAAAAACATTGTTGAGCTAGCAAAACGCACGGTTTAACTGACTTGTTAAATTTGTACATAAAGAGGTTATTAGGAGTGCGATAATGTGAAATTATTGCGGTATGCCTCGGTCTTTTGATCCACGTCTTATTGTTGTCAAGGAATCTGGTCCTTTGGGTACAAATCTAAATTTAAGTGCTTTTGCTAAACTAGGGTCATTGCATGTGTTTATTTAGTCCATGTTAAGCAATTTTTGTTTATTCGTTTTTTAAAATTCAATTTCAATAAAAGTTGCTATAGTATTTTGTTCTCCATATACGTACCTTTACTTAATATCAATTAAATAACATCGCACAGCGAACTGTCTGCCGAATGCCGAACTTCGTCTACATACGGAAAAAGATTCCAAGTGAGTTCAAACTTTCCACTATATTTCTATTCGTTCAGAAAACTTGCAAAGTAAACTTTAACATCTGTTTCCGAACGTAATAAACTAGGAAAGGTAAGATACAAGTATTTCTATCAACTTTAAGTTTCGCTTTGAGTTCAATGTTGCTACAATTACTGGCGCTTATTTATAAAGCTTCTGACTTTGAAGCTGAAAGAAAAACTATTTACCGTTATTATGACGTTCAGAAAGGTGTTACTTGCTAAGTTAAAGTTTGCAAAAGCGTTATTCAAGGAAATCATAAACTTAATTAATTTATAGATTAAATCTACGCTTGATTAATAGAAAAATAATTTATTCTAATCTAGATTTTTACAATGGTCTTTGACCATTCAATAACATTTTAGCAGACCACGCAGTTGGGCACTTCGGAAATTAAATTTAATATATTGTAAGAAACGTTTCAAAATAACAAAAATCCTATAAGCAGTTTCAAATTAGGAGTACATTAATTTCACGTCAGCGTATCAGAACTTTGTACAACTCCAAACTGCGTACCTAAGGACAACGATAGTTCCAGATCAATTTGTACTGTAATTATCCATTTCTAAACTGAAAGCGTTTATACACAAACTTCGGATTATCTTAAGGGTGTAAACGTTTTCGCTTCGACTATCTAAAGTATTCAGATAATAGTTTAAACTTAATTAACGAGTTCTAAAACCTTAATTAAATGTTATGTATATTTTAATTTCTGTTGTACGAAAAACAAGATTGTTTTGTTGGATACTCTTACTTAAAACCTCTAATTAAGCTATTGCTTGCAAAGTTTACTAACATGTATTATTTTGTAAGATTATTGTATGTGTATTTTTAATAATGTGTGGGCAATTTTTAATCGATGTTGGGCTAAGGCTCGGCCTCAACTTTTTCGTCTAGACTTTTCTATCTTTCGCGATTTCTGGCAACGCTAGACCATCACACTAACTTCACCGAAGATCACTGTAATGACAATACTTTAAAAACCTAAAGATTTTTACAAACAAAATTATACACCGAAAAAGCCTCACCTGTAACTAGATATTAGATATTTTATGACGAAATAAAATTATATCACGTGACGCTGTTAAAATTAAACTGTTAATATAATATTCAGTTGCATTAAAAGCAAAAGCGCCTCATCAACTCCTCAATCCCACGAATCCTCGACAAATAAACCTCCATTACTGATCCAAAATATATATACTCATCCTTAAAACCCAAAAACTACCACAAATGGAATAGGCAGCGCGAAATTGAGCTGCAAACAGCACTTGAACAGGGCGAATCATTTGCATCGGCCGACTCCGGTCAAAGCAGCTTACAATAATGTAAGCCTCAGAAAGCTTCCTTTAACATAACTTTGTATCTTCTATGACTGTTTGGGCAGAAATTGTTTATTCAATATTTGTTTATTGTTAATATTGGTCTATTTAAATATGGAGACCGTTTTAAAGTCATAGAGTATACCGAGACAAGAGAATCGCAAAACCAAAAGAAGGTCTATCCCTAACAGTTTTCTTCCTCACTAAGGAATTTATCCTGGTGTTGCGGAGGATTTCGCAAATATTCAACTTACATACACATATGGTGTATATTTAATGGTGCAACGCTTTACTCACGCTCTTAGTCGAACGTTCGACTCGCGACCCCACCGCGTCATTTCATGATTAAAGAAAAATGTCATGTAAATAGTCTTCATTTTACTTTTTTTTTGTCTAGTAGTAACTGTTCTAGTCCAGCGCAAAAGAACGGCTCTCAATTATCTACTCTGGTCTTTGGAACCCAAGGAAAAACGAGCACTTTTGGACAATACCTTTCTGGTCTCGATAACAGAAACTAAACAAGCGTCAAACTAATGAAACCAAGAACATAAACTAACCAATTATACATTCACGGAACTTTGAAGTACAACTTCGAATAACCCACAACAAAGTAAACTCGGCTACTCGATCCAACTCTATCTATCAGCCGAAACATCTCCAATATCAACTGTATAATGACAAGTTGCATAGTCCAGGAGCTCAGGACAAATCCGTCCGCATTAGTTACCGGTGCTGCCATCTACATTTGTCTTCGCCTCGCTATATATTTGTCAGGCGTAACGGTCACGCCTTTACGGGGATTACTGCTCTGAGAGATGTGTTGTGGATCTAACTTGTCAATAATGTTAAGACTGTAAAGTGTTAGTGTGTGCTCGTATTGGTTGTGGTATTCAATATCTACATTGCAATTACTTCTATAATCCTTCACCTCGGTTTGTCCTAAGGTATCTTTGACTGTCGTACAACAACGCAATTTCTCTTAAAAAAAAAACGAAAAGTTGTTAATGCTTAATATCAACAACTAAAAACTATCAATCAGACAATGACGTCAGAAGCTTGACGACATTTGATTGATAAAAGTATAGAGAATCCACAAGCTGAACCTTTCAAATGGTACCTTTAAAGTCGGAGACAGCAGACTATACAATATTGCAGGACAGAAAACTAGAAAATAATTCGTAAAACTCGCGCTAGATTAGCATTAAAAACGCAACATTTAAAATCATTTATCCAGACATCATCAACTTAGATAAATACAAAAATTATTTCGTCCACGTCTCAAATGTTTGTTTATCGCACACAGATATTCGAAAACACGGTTTTGTTTTATTTATATTTTATTTTCCTATGGGTTACAGCCATTACTTGAACAAATGTTTGTTTTACTGAAAGCCCATCATGTTCGCGGTTTGTTTGTATTTTAACGCGTTATTATGTCGTTGTTTTATCTTCGCTTTGATATCGTTTGCTCTTTGTTGTGTGGCTCCTGCACTATGTTTGATCGTGAGTAATGCTTGTGCTTTTTTTCGAATGTTTGGTAAAAATGAACTAAGGCAGCTCAATTCGTATGTGTCTGTTGTTATGGTTTAAAATTCAATAAAATTTATGGCACAAAAATGACGCAACTTATATTTTGAGTCGTTTTTTAGCTTTTTTTATCCCAATAGAGGTGAAAAACCTGTATATTGTTATTAGATACCACATTTTAGAGCCATCATTAACCAGGTTTTTATGTTGTTAATACTTGTAATTGCAACATACGGAATCGTTTTATAAAACACAACATACGAACCTCTAACACAAAACACACACTGTACATCCACTTTACGACATCCATACAAACATAAAGACACATTCGCAGACAAAAAACTTGTGATTAGATAGTTAAATAGTTAATGTTGCCATGAAACCTCGTCGCTGGAGTAAACAAGTTTATAACGCTATTTAACTGGATTACGATATTACTAACATTTTTATACACCAGTTAGCTTTTATATTGTGGAAACAAACGAGATATGGACGTCCGAGGTAGAATAGTGTTTTGAAAAATGACGCTTTTGTTTGGGGACAAAGTAGATTTTTTAATAAAATTGCATAGAATTTTCTTGTATATGCATGAAATGAAAAATGGATAAAAACTACGCAACAGCAATCAAATTGTCGAAAATGAAAAATATTTATGCGTTCAATAATAAAAAATAGAATTTAGTTTTCGATAAACGCTCCATCGCTGAAAAATACTAATTAATCACAATTTTACATCACACAAGCATCAAGTTCTTTATATAAAGCCAATCTACACACACCAGCAACTTCCAAAATGGCTGCCTCTAATCCTTCATTGAAAAACATTCTAGTCTACATAATATAATATTAATAATAACACGAGGATCCAATTAAAACTGAAACTTACATATTGCGAGTACTTCAATAAATTCATTGAAACTTCGGAACATTGGCAGGCAGGTATATTGTTATCAAATAAACTGAGAGTCAAATTAAATAAGTTTGATACACGCAAACGAGTCAAGTACATGAAATGTGGTTCAATTAATTTCGGAGTTTATACCTGTGATAAACACATCAGGATGTTATTATGAAATGATCGTATTATAATACGTAGATTCTGCAAAATAGAATTTTTGAAATAACTTGAATGATGACTAAAACAATTTATTTTTAGGAAAACTGATTAGAGCCATATTTAGTGATATAAAAATTGTTTCTATACAAACCAGTTTTTAGATATATGCAAGTCTCAAAATATTACTGTTAGCCACGTACAGTTGAGTTTATTGCACCTAGATTAGAATCCTTACCGATATTGGATGTTTAACTAGACATTGCATATAATGGACCACGGTTTTGATTCCCACGGCTCTGTACTTCAGTTATCTTAATCGCAGGATTTAAATAGATCGCAAAGATTAACTAACTACAGAGCAATTTATATGGATAATAAATTCAACTTAAATGGTATAAACGACACAACCAAACGCCGGACATCCGTCCTTTTTCCAAAAGGCCTCCGTCACACCGAACTTAAAGTTTTTCTCCTTAAAAATGCAATAAATTAACATTACGACTCCCATTTGACTATTTCCACCACACATTTCAAAATGACAATGGACGTAGCGTACAGAAAATTACCCAGAAAATTGGGAAAACCACGGCTTTGAAAAAACTTTTTCAGCGTTAACAAAAGACGTAAATCCAAATTAGTTTTAAATGAGAATGGGCTCAATTCTGAGGGAAATAAAGTGCATTTTCGTTTGGGGTAGCTTGTGACGTGTGTGAGTTGTGTTTTAGGAGAGTGGTCTCCGAAGGCTCCTCACGTCTCGTGTCGGGCACGTCACGTACCCTGGGCTGGCACAACGTTTATTATTCAATAGCTAAATGTAACAGACATGTTTAAAGTTACGGAGTAGGCTACGCTTAGCAGATATTGGACGGTGCCGGGCCGAGTGTCGGGTCAGATTTAAGTCCAAAAATAACTTCTTTATGCTACAATGTTTATGCTTCTAAATCCCTTGATGTAATCCGGCACGCACAATGACAACAAGTATATATGAGTATGTAAGCAGTCCAAATAAATTGTCTAAGATATCAACAAAATATACAAAACGTTTACCCTGTAGTTTCGCAAATTACTATTAAATAATTTAAATTTTCTACCAAGAAGACTCATAAAAGACTCTCTTAATAAAGACCAAACTCGAACCACAATTACATTCACCATAAAATATCAACTTAACCATTCAAAACTCTCTTACTTATTGTAAGGTGAATTGCATCTCAAGATTGTAGGCAAAGTTATGCGCACTTTATCAGGGGCTTATCCGTTTGGTGACCGAGTTGAGATATTCCCTCGAAGTCATTTGTTGCTTTAAACGGAACTTTGTCAGTTGCGGTTTAGAGATAACGAATTACTGTATAGTTAGTGCACAGGTTTATGGCGAAGATGCTCGTTACTTAGTTTCAATCGAGTTGTGGAACAATTTGTCCAATTTGTACTTAGTGATAAAATGGCGCATAGTTTGGTGGTGCCTGTCTCTTGTTGGATTTTGGTAAGCTAGCTTCTTGTTTCAGAATTTTAGTGTCGAAAAGTGACTCTACAAATTTTGAATTAAATACAAGTTACTCCTAGTGATGTCACGTTAATTATAGTTAAGAACATGCTAATTGTTTTAATGTTTTTTTGGGAAGAGTTTTATCGGATTCTTTACTCTTCTTTCAACATTTTAGTGAACGCAAATAAAGTCGTATCTCTTTCGCTCGTGGTACCTAAATAAGCCGAATTGTAATGAACGTTATAATAAATTAAGCCACTTATTCTAACCCACTAATGGTTATTTTGGCTCATCAATATTAAGAGGTTACGGGAGCATAATCGGTTGCTAGGGGCGCCTCAATTTATCTACTAGCCCCGGGGAATGAAATAATCAGGGGAAATTGGCTAACACTCTTTAAGGATAAATATTTTTCGAAGGGTGCTCTATATTTAGTTATTTTGGAGGTAATAAGAGTAAGGGTGGTCTATAATTGGTCGTTGGTTGGCATGCTTTTAGATTTTTATACCGTAAATACTATAACGTGAAAAGATTTCAATTAATTAACTTCTACAATTTTTCGAGGGGAGTATGCAATATGCATACTAAATAATCTACTTCTGGAATTCGCTTTATTTCACTCACATATTTTTCTCAAAAACAGAGGACTGGACTAATGTGGAATCAGAAAAAAAAAATAACATTTAGTACAGAACCCAATACATCTTATCCGCTGCCACTACCGGTACTGGGAACCCCGTTACTCAACAAACTGGGCACACAAAGGTTCATTTAAACCTTTAATCAAATCATAGTACATAGGACGAGTAAACGGGTGACGAAAGGTCACGTCTAGGTGACGCCTATCTTCAAAGGTCCCCGATCAGTTCCCGGATATCGGGCGATCGGGTCGAATTGGACCGGGACAAAGGCTCCAATGAGCATACACACTAACTAACGTATTAGGTAATGTAGAAGTAGGTGCGACTGTTACCATGTCAGTAAGGCTTTTGTTGAATAGTTATGATTTCAGTTTAGATGAATGATTCGTTCATGCTTTGTCTCATAATATTGGTGACTTCAAAAAACCTTGGGATAAATGGAAAGCCAGTGTATAATCAAGTTTGTTTACACTGCACATTTGTATTTCGCTTCATATATAAAGTATTTAATTCTATCTTATTGTGCCAAAATTTCTTGTGTTGTCAATTACTATTGATGTGTATTGAACACATCAATAGTAATTGACAACACAACAAATCTTTTCAATTTCGACGGAAAAAAATGCCTGAAAAGCTTACTTTTCCAATTATTGCTAAAATCTCTTGTCACTACATCAATAATAAGACATGATTTAGAATCCTATAAGGAAAACGAGGCCAAGATAAGTGTAACATCATAAAATATTAATACACCGTCTATTGAGCCCACCTAAGAGGAAAAATGGTATAAATATATTAGTAATTTCTTATAGATAAACGAAAAAGATTTTCGCTGATGACAATGGCACTTGATAAAGATGGATTTCTATTTATACACAATTGGAACTCAGGATCGGAAGATTCCCGGCTCCATGACCTATTTACCATCAGTTGGAAGTTTATTTTATTCGTTATACATTGACGCTTTACTTTGTGATTTCCCCGGAGCACGCCAACGATTACGGGGAGTGAATCGCATCCAATTTTTATCATCCACTTACATATCTGTTTCGGCGAATGATTCACTCAGTTTTAGTTACGACAATTATCATTTAGTAGGTACCAGTTATTTAAACATTAACATCGACATTTCC
Source organism: Trichoplusia ni (assembly GCF_003590095.1). NCBI lineage: Eukaryota > Metazoa > Arthropoda > Insecta > Lepidoptera > Noctuidae > Trichoplusia > Trichoplusia ni. The sequence continues at coordinate 5,543,696 of NC_039499.1, forward strand.
ATTAGAATGGTATTAAGGAGAGTTCAGTCCCAAATGGTTTTTGAGCTCAATTTGGAGGAACATAAACCTTGTACGAAAGCCGTTTCTATCATTACTCTGCTTATCTCCGTAATGTAGGTTTCTTTATTATTTTAACTGCTATCGTAAGCTTTTATGTTAGTACACATAAATTATTAGAAGGAATGGAACGGACGGAAACTGGGTTTATCATGTCTCTGCCATAGACAATTTTATATGGAGATAAAAATAATATACTGATAAGAATTTCCTTAGGGACGAAAACATTGCATAAAACTGTTTTTTATTATACGCTAGATAATAACAGTTTATATTAAGCTGTGGTTAAAACTGATTTAGTTTCGTTTGATTCTGTAAATATTTACGTCCTTTATTTTTATGAGATTGATGCTTACTTTGAAAACGCTAAAGTCTGCCTGCCGCTCATTGAGAGCTAAACTACGAAAAATTGTTTGGTGACTTGAAGCTTGAAAAATATGCGTTTTTTATCCCTAACATTCTCGTTATCAAAACTGCGCGCAACATAAATTAAAAAATATGTAGTGTTTTTCCCCCTTTCCCCAAACCAGTGAAAGTTTCCACCATCTAACTAAGTCACGTAATATGCTTACAACACTATAATATCCGGGTGCTGAGTAAATTTAGAAAATTGGCAACACTTTCGTAACTCTCCCGATTCGGATGACTATGCTGTACTTACCATAAGACTGTTAGACTACCCTTTCAACATAAAAATCACTTTGTATGCCTCCCATATTTCGGTTGCTTACGACTTGCAAGACAGCCTTCTTATCGTCCTGTCCGTTTAATACAACCTTTTAGGTCTGCCAACTTATCTACAGTGAAACGTACAACATTTATTTTTATCGTTATAGAGGAATATAGGGACACGTATTTTTTCCTACTCACATACTTGGCTCGCTGTGTTGAGATAAATTCATCCCTAGTAAGGAATAATCCATAAAAATATCCGTTTAAAATGCTATAGAAACCTTAATACGTGTGATTTCATTTGTTTGGGTTTTCTATGTTCTCCAAGAAAATATTTGGTTTCATAGTTCACTGACTTTCTTTTTCTTGAGATGTTTTGATTTATTGTATTCAGTTCTCATTACAATCCATACTTTATTTTAACAAAAAATGTTCTCTAAAATGTGAAATCAGTTCTTACATTTTCCTAACTTCTGCTATGAAATTACTTGTCTATATAAATATTTCTTCAACGCGACAATGATGCATTTAATCAAATAGATTCCAATTTTTTACCATGGGTGATACTAACTAGGTTTACGTAAGCATCTTATAAAACGGGTCCTTACATCAGGTCGATCTCATGATTTCCCCCGGCGCGAGTTGCCTTCAAACGACTTTACTTCTTGTGTGTCATTTTGTAAAGTTTTAACTCTCCACAAGATAAAATAAACTTATCGAAAACGTTAGAAAAGTCAACTTTCTAACTATGGTTTAAAACAAGAGTATCTTGGAATCGATTTGTTTATTTTCTGGAAGAAAAACAGCATTCAGTTCAAAAGATAGCACTTGAATGAAACAGATCTTAAGTCATAAAATTACAATTATTTAAATTGATATTTTTTAGCGTATGAGCGATCATTAGACATTTTAAGGGTCTTGACTATTCAATAAATATTGAATTTGTACACTATATTCAATTAGATATCGAAAGCTACATATTTCGACAAATATGTTCCATTCCTCACCATTTTCTTTAACAAGATATTAAATTCTCAATCTTGCCTCTGTATTCATCAATTCTAAGTACCACTAATGAGTTCGACCTTATTAGTAAGACTAAAATCGGTATAAATTCAAGGCAGCTTATTTCAATGTCACCAAATATCAAAGGAATATCAATATCAAGCATATTAATGTAAGAATAATAAAAGGCCCGAGCAAAGTATTACTCCCACATCAACCAGCAAAGTCCTTAAGAAACAAATTCCATGAACTCTGTGAAACAGGAAGCGACATTTTATAATTAAACTCAAAATAGATTTAGGTCACGTCTGACACAGGGTGAAACCAATCGAGGGGCTTTCACATAGACCTGGGATCCGCAAATCGGATGGAAAGCCGATCGCGCGGCATCGCTCGGCATCTCGCAAATCCTGGCGACGCGCCAAAATACATTACGACCAGTACACGTTCCGTATACGTGTCGTTACACCAACTGCTGCAGGTTCGAGGTGGTGTAGACTTTTGCGAATTAAAAAAAGGCAGTTGGAAGATGCTGTCTGTAGGTGTTAAGGACATATGTATGTAATTTTGTCGCGGTAAAACTTGAAGGCTGAGATACTTTCTTTTTGTTTATTTGTTTAGTTTTCACGTCTTAACTGCTAAACAAATTTTGATGAATATTTTTATAGGGTACGTTAGTCAGATAAAAAATTATACTGAAGGGTTCTAAAAAACACTTATAATGAAATATGTTATGTTACAGAATAAACGACATAATTCTATTACATTTCAATAATAAATAGCTCTATTTTTTTATTTTGATTCACACATCATTAGCCCAAACGTAATTCTTTCACCTTATTAACATCATTAGCGAGGAATTTGTCTCGGCACACACAATATCAAGTAACAAGCGTTAACTGTCAATAAGATACTTTCTCCCATATTTTCCTGGCAGTCCCTAAGCAACGACACTTACGGAGAACAATAACCTTTGAACGACAGGATGACCTAATTAGCGAATTATATATTACTAGCTTTTCGCCCGCGGCTTCACCCGCGTCGAGGTCGGTTATATCGCGTTTCCAAGAAAAATCTTCAAAATTCCGGGATAAAAACTATCTAATGTTCTTTTTCAAGGTCAACTCTATCTCTGTACCAAATTTCATTAAAATCAGTTCAGTGGTTTAGAAGTGAAAGCGTAACAGACAGACATACAGACGGACAGAGTTACTTTCGCAGTTATAATATTAGTAGGGATTAATGGTAAGGATGTCTTCTATGGTCAGCAGAACAATGGAAAATTAATATCTCAGAACTGACAAATACCGGTCCCAGCTATCTTTGACGGGAACTTATTTTGACGCAAAAGGGGGTAAACCAACAGCGCAGATTATTCGCCCGCGGCTGTTTTTGAGTTCTAAGCACAAGTATGTACATAGGAAAATGATCTGTATTGTAAAGGAGTAAAGGGTGTTCTTGCTTGTGTGTGAGTGTGTGTGGGAGGTTGTATTGTTTAATGTATGTAGAGAGTGGATGTAAATAAGTCGAGTAGTGTTCATTTACTTAATGTGTGACTCTATGAGGATTCTAATGTATTGCAATCATTTGCTTTAAAGTGATTGCTTTCCTGTTTCAATGAAATATATATTTAAACTGTATATTTTCATGTAGCTATCAGTATAAGCCACATCTACGTTAAATGCGACTCAAAGTAATTAAAACCTAAAATCTCGAAATATACCTAACTACAAAAATTGTTTTTGAAAAAACAACGAAAAAGTAAATTAATAATTTCTATAATACATCTGTGAAGGTGTTACAGTGTAGATGATAACTTCCTACCCGCCCCACTTGTTTCCGGTCTGCCAGGGCGGGCGGCATAATCGGGAATTTACCAAACAATTGCTGTAGGGACGAAGGCCTTTACTTAGCTATAGAATCGTTTAATTAAAATATTTAATTAGTTTCAAACACTTTTATTACTTTTAAAAAGAAAAATATAGCTTTGAAGTAAAATTTAGGAGTTTTAGTACTGTATTATAAAATGGTGTATTTGAAAATGTAACAAATTAATTTAGGATACCTTAATCATTTTGCTGTGAAGTTTAACTAAAGATTCTTCAGGCAAACTATAATTTGATAACATTATGATATTTACCAACAACTAAAATATTCAAATCACGCATTTTTTTCCCATTACCATAATATTTTACCAACCCTCTTCCTTAATATCCACTAAAAGGAAAAGCAATATTAAAAAAAAAAAAACATTACAGCAAAACATTATAACCCTGAATGTCACTGAACACGGACAGCATTACTCCAAATTCGTTATAGAGCATCCATCTCCCAGAGGAAATGAAATCTCCAACTTTCGATATTAACATTTTAAATGGGATCATCCTGTTCGTTACGTTTATATTGCAATTGTTTTATGCAAACTACTACATAGGTTAGGAAAAGAGAGTATTATGAATTTTCAAAATCGCCATCAAACTATTTTTTTAATCGTCCACGCAATAGCATCGACCCTTTTCATCAGTCCAGTATCATCTACGACATAATGTTTTAATAAAAAATGATCTGAATGTTTCAATATTGATGACCATTATTGCATAACATATGATATAATACCTGATTCTGACCAAATACGTAATTTTATTTTAAAAATTTAATGGCTTTTTCAATATCACTTCATCACCATTAACCAGTCATTGAAAAGTAATTCATCAGGTTCTAGGTACTCCCACATCAGAAACCTTGACAGCCTTTAAAAAGTTTTGGCCTCATCCCATTTGATGATCTTACGAAATTATCTTGCCAACTCTACTGACTACAATCACGACGGATTTCCTTGTGTATTCTCTTACGTACACAAGTTATTGTTAGCAAAACTTAGTCATTTGTGCCTCGTGTCTGTTACACGTGCCTCCAATTTGCCATGTAGTCGAAATTTGGATAAACTGTAAAACAAATTGGATTTCGAAATAGATCCCGTCGATTTCACTTTGACATTTAACCGAACATCAGATCAGTTCATGGAATTTAAATAAATAATGTTTGAAGAGCTTAAATCGTTTCTAACAATTTGTGAAACGAGTTTTTAAATGTTTTGATGTTTTTTGTCATTGCATCGGTTCGGAAGATAGTTTACACTGTGGATACTATTGTAGCAGAAGATAAATTACATATTTCTTGGAACAACTGAGGTAGAAATATAGCAGGTCCTTATCAATCTAGAAGGATTATTGATTGACAGATCCTGGTTTAAGTACAAGAGTTGCCATGAAGGGCCGATACATGTATCGGGAAATGCCAACCGAAGATGCTCGGCCAACAGTCTTATTTGAGCTCAAAAAACATGTTCCCTAAAATTTATTTCACAATAGAACAAAAATAAGATGGGGAACATCTTCAGCGTCGCTCACCTCAACAACAAGAACCGTTTGATCAAAACTAGTTCGTATAAGAGACAGCACAACTGTTGTTTTTCAATTTCCGGATCAGCCGGAGCCAAAGTTCTAAGGCAGCGGGACAAACGATACAAGACATTAGAAGATTTAAATTAAGCCGTATCGTATTTATCTTTGCCCACTTCGGAGGCAAACTTGATAAAACCCAATATCCGCTGTTTATTTACCCGGAAGTGCTTTTATATTCGGTTCTCTTTTGATTTGTAATAAGACACATCGCGATTGGATGCCGATGGAAATTGGACCTGTTTATATTTTTAAACTGAGGTGGGGTTTATTTAATTTATTTTGCAGGCGTTTTATACGACATTTTTAAACGTTTTAATCAAAAGTACATCCTCTTGTTGATTTTTTTATTTTTATTTACGGTACCGCTAAAAGAAGTCGCTCGTATGAGTATCTAATAACAAATTAACAAGTTCTTCCGAAAAACCAGATTTTAATAAAACGAGTTCGTTCAAAATAATATTCAGGTAATTAAATTGTTTACATAAACATTAATTAATAAATTCAATTAAAACTCTGAACCTTCATATTTTTAGAATCTGATCATAAATTTCTGAGAATGATAAACGTGCGAGCAATGCGGTCAAAAGTTCCACAGCCGTCAAATACAAATGTAATGTTTGCTTTTTACATAATCAACTTATAACAAGTTCCACCGCAGGTAGTCGAACTAAATAATTTGGGGAAAGTTCACACAAAATAATTAAACCATTCAAATGACTTCTAAATTAATTTCAGGAGTTCAGTACATTTGTTGGTGTTAAACTTCAATCTTTTGTTGAACCTTCATTCATAATCAAGGGTCTGATGGCAGGCAGATCTGTCGGCGCCAACGAGTTTACAATTGTGAAGAATTTATTTATATGGTACAACTAAGTTTAAATAGATTTTGCGTATTCAGAATTTAAATTGTTAATTGAAAACGAAGTGAGTTTTACGAGTTCAGCTGTTGACGTTGTAGGCTTTAGATTAGAATTTTCAATCTGAATATGATCATTAGGCTATCCTTTATCTGTTAAAAATGATTGAAAATTGAATAAATTAATTATCGACCGACTACTTTCTGTCAGATTTCTACAACTTCTTTCATTCTCTTCAGTTCTGATTACTTCATTCACCTTTTTAAAACAACATATTGCTGATTTTTTTTTTATACTAAAGAATTTAGAGAAACATACTTTAAAACTATGTCCCACGATTCTGTACTAATATAGTAATTCATTTTACAATTGAATATCCAACAAAACTAGTCCAACTACCATTCCATCTAATAGCACTCACATTTCCACGATGCATTACAATAAAACAATTTCAACCTTAAAATAACGTCATAAACTCTACAGCATGCAGTTGAGTGGAAAAAACTCACTTCGGCCAACTGAAGCGTGAACGGACTAACGATCCGAAACAGTGCCGAACATTATCGAAGTTGGTAACATAAAACCCGTACCACGAGCCATCACCATTAAATACCAGAAATGATTATACCTCTTATAATACGTTTTTAAGACAAACTGCGAAATAAAAAGGTGCGCACTCATCCGGCATCGTTCCGACTCTGCTGCGTGGAGCCTTATCGTAACGTTTATAACGCCCATCAAAAGTTAGCAACGAGAACCGTAAAACTCATAGTAGAGGTAAGCTGAGGTACGAGTATAAGTGAGGTAAGCTTTTGGGTTTAAGCATGCGTGCTTCAAAACGCTTCCAAAATTAAGGTTAATTCACGTTTAGCGAAGTTAAGATTCAAAATTCAAAACATGGAGCCACCGGTTCTGCATACAAAGGTTGTTTAATGAGGCCTTTGTGCTGTCTGCCTAATTTCGTCTAGGTACTTGTCGTAATTGTTTCTCGATCGATGGAATCTAATGTTCAATATAGGTTATCTCTTAAACGTTAAGTTTCCAAAGCCTACTATGATAACAATAATTATATTACTCGATTCCATTATCGTTACAAGACCGTGCAGGTCATGTAACAATTGCTTTAACATGACTTAGTTAATGATAATTTTGATATCGTTTATATGTGACTTATGATCTAAGAGATTAGCGCTTTTAGCTAAGTGACATTAAGACCACGATAAAATGTACTTATAATATGTATTCGTATATATAAATCTGTTCATTAAAAAGAGATTCAGAAGACAAGCTTTCACTAGTGATATTGTTCTAAATTCACCGTGCTACCAAAAAAAAAAATGCATCTCTATAAAACAATAAAATATTTGGTATCTTCACGCTGATACAATGCGGTGCTGGCGCTTCGCCAGACGACGGCAATTAGCGGAGATATCGTGACACGCCTCCAATCACAACTAGTTATTGTTCACGAATAATAAATACTGTTTCAAATCGGTTTTGACACTTGACTTAATGTAGAATAACCGATCAAGTGCAAACTCGCGACTCTGCAGGTCCCGTGGAGCAGAAAACAATTTAGCAAATTTATCTAATTTATAATCACACCAATTGATCACGTCAATTTTATTATTTTATGTTATAGCAACATGAACGACATGTCAAACTGTCAACCTGTCTCCTAAAATTACTCCTAAAGTATCACGGATCATCATATACAGCCTGGTGACAGAAAGACAGATAGCGGAGCTCTAGAAACAGGGCTAGGCTTTTAACCTTTTAGTACGAAACCCTAATGGGACATGGAAAAATAGTCACTTTTGTACTATCTGTGCATATACAGTCGACAAATAAAGTCGATTGACACAATTTGAATTTCAAGTTGCCAGTATTTTTCACTGATAGGAATTGCGGGTTGTATTTTTTGACTATTCTGGATATCAAGCCCATTTGGTACCTAATAGCATAACAGCCGCTCATGGAATAGGATTGCGTTCGGTGGCTTTAAAATAGGATAGCGCTAACCAACTTTGTTGCCGATAACTACACAATTGCAGACAGATCTAAACGGAATTGTGGAAACCAAAATAGAAAGGTTTGGGAGAATATATACTGAAAATAGAATTTGATTTTGTTAAAAAATGCAGAAAAACTCTAAAGGTCAAGCAAAATAATGTATTTTTTCTGAACTGTGGAAATAAAAACCCTTTTCACTAAAATATATTTAACTTACTTTACAGTGATTTAAGAAAATGAACAGACTCATCTTTGAGTTCTCAAAGCCGACCAGAAAAGATAAAGTAAACGACAATATTACTCGAAGCTCGAAAGAAAATGGCCGTCTTTATAATGGAATAATTTAAATGATATGCCGTGAAAACCTCAGAGAAGGCTGCAATAAAACAACGGAGATATCTTCTTGTCTCTTTAATCCGGTAGGCTCGCGTTTGTAATGCTGACGACGCGGTTTGGACGCTGCCAGAGAAATTTACTAGGATAGACTGTTGCTCTTGCATTTTTTAATCCGATGATAAAAATATTGTGATGTTCGGGATCGTTTTTTGTTTCGACATTTCTGATTGTTTTTTATCTACACTAAATTGCTTTTTACCTTTGTAGTGTGTAGTGCGTTGTTCGTTTATACATGTTGCCTTTGTTATATTATATAACGCTAATAAAACGAATATTGCAAGCACATAATTATGTTTTTACAGCTTTTTTCTCAGGCTAATAACCTTATTTAATATAGTACAAAACTATATTTCCAATAAATTTTGCAATTGAAACAGTCTTTCAAATTCATCCGTCAAAAAAAAGAAACAAAAAGCCGTGAACGTTACACAACCATCCGCAGAACAGAATACCAAAAATCTAACTCCGAAACAAAACGCCAATCGAATTCAATACAGAAAACCACATAATCCCGTTGAAGTGAAAAGCTGAACTGCTGGCGAGCGGCCAACGTACGAACGCGACTCAATTAGTACCATAATAGCTTACGGAACTCCTATTGATTTTCGTATTATTGAAAATTATCATCATCACCGAAAATTCGGGGAAACGTAATTTTATTTGCGATCCATTATATGGGACCTTCACCCTTTGTGCAGCTTTCAGTCCATATTTCATATATGTAAGTTATTATTGTATTCGTGAAATACTTAAATTTTCGCGAAATACCTGTATTTCGGATTTCTGGTTTGGTTTGTCCATTGGAAATATTTTGTGACATTCCGAGTTTCAGCTCCAGTATTTTGTATTATTCAATGAATTTCCTGAATTTTTGCCAATACCATGAAAATGTTCGAAAATATAGCAATGAAAATCATCTTTTTCATTTCATATTATAAAATTCCATAATTATAAGACACTTATATTTAAACAGATCGTCGCTCTACAACGCGTATAGCGGTATGTCGCTCTAACAACTGATACACAAGCGTACATTCGTATATTTGATATAAGCACTTCCAAATATAGAAACCTCGAAAACGATGGTTCTAATCCGCAACGACTCATGCCAAATTTACTACAAATACCAAATGTGCTAACAACGTTATTTCATACGATACTGCGGGCTCATTTGTAAATACACGCAACATGCTTATTGTAAGTTAGTATTTAAACTGGCATCAGTACATCGTGAATTTACTTTATACATGAAATAATATGCAATTATTTCAATCAAATGAAAAATCATCAACCAACAAAAAATAATCTTAATTTGAGTCTAAGTATAGCTATATTTGTGTGACATAATTTCACGATATTTCACTAGCCGTAGCTCTACTTTTGGTAGTAAGTACTTTTTATTCAAATATTATTGATTGATTAACATAGTGTGCAAAGATAGAAGTATACTATGACAGCAATTGTGACAGATAACTACTATAAACTCGTTCACAGAACCTAGGTATGTAGAGTGAAAGTAAAAACAAATAGAAAACCGTAAGAGTAATGGCAAAGACTCAAAATTTCATCGAAAAAAATACGAGTACCTACATGTGATTTTTACAACGCTTTTAAAGTTCGTTAAACTGAACAAGTGCTAAATAAAAGTATTTTTCTAAACTCGTGTGAAACATTTTTATGACATTCAAAATGAGATATATTTTTTGTCGTAGTTTTTAGATAACACAAAGGAATGCTTCTGAAATAGACGTGTTAATGAGCGCGTAAAACTTAAACATTTCCTCGCAGTAGTTTGTCTAAACTACTGAGAGTATTTAAAAAAAAAACGAAGTTCTCTTAAATAAATATTTCTTAGGATTCTGCTAGCCTCCCTGAAGAGAAGAACTAATCAAAATTACTGAGTTCTAGTCAGGTAAATGTTATAACGGCATCACAAATACAGCATCTACGAAAATTTCAAATTTCCCCTTTTTCATTGTTCTCTATATACAGCCTGAAAATAGTCATACTAAACACCACTCTTTTTTCATCTAAGACTTGATAAATACGACATTTCGCACAACATCACACCCACTCAAAATTTGATCCCAAAATAAACTCGCGACTGAACAAAATTGTTCCCACACAAAAGTCGCACAGATTGCACATATATTAAAAGCAGCTTCATTAACCATTGAGAGGCAATAACATGGGAATCGGAATCTCCCTTCTTAACTGAGGTAATGAAAATGTACTGCCGCTCACTCCGATAATGGCTTAGTCGGTTCCTTTAATGGTGATTCTTTTGACTATTTTTGGGTTGAAATTGGAATTGAGAAAGTTGAGGATAACGTTTCTTTGAACAGTTGGTATTGTTTTTGCTAATAAGTTTTTGGGAAAGTGATTATTACGATGGTGATGTGGCACAATGAACGTTTCTACTTGTACAGAGTTGAAAAGAATATATACTTTTGGAAGTTTTTTTACGAAATGTATAAAAATTTAAATCTATTTTGCTGATGTTTTTCAATAACACCACTCAAAGTCATAATATAAATAGTGTTTGTTTGTATGTCTTTCACCTTTTACTCTCAATCTATTCGGTGTGAGGTATCTTACAAATTCAGATAACACAAATAAAACTTTTATCCAACTTCGTAGCAGGCAGATGATGTTTTTGCAACTATATCTGACATTCAAGCGGCTCAAGTCACGAGCAACTGGTAATATTTTAATATATCAACATTGAAAAATTGTCCCTACATACTTAGCAAACATACCGTCACAATAACTTTCTACAACAAAACACGAAACAGGTAAACCCCATTACATTACCATTAGCTTCCTAACTAACATACACGAGCACGTCACTCCATCTCAGAGCCGGCTCAAATCTGGTTCGCACCGGTTTTTGTGACGTCACAGCTAGCGGCTGTCGTACCCGCGTCAAATCCACACAGAAATCGGACGCGCGTTGATTTTTTTATGCGTTTCTTGTGTTACTTATAGAATTGGTGTGTTTAGTATGTATAGAGAAAAAAAGTTTTTGGAAGCATGAATTGTAAATAACTATCCATTCTATTGTCGATCAGAAATTTGTGGTTTTTGTAGCTAAAGTCCCAATTCTAAATCTTCTTCATAAAAAGTAGACAATATCGTGTTTTATTCTTTTTTTAATAGTCATGCTGTGTACTTACTAGTAGACGCTTGAGCAAAACTGATTTATTATGCCAAAACTTTGTTTTGTGTGCTAGAAATAAAAAAAAATAGCATATAACAAGGAAAAATTTTGGTAAAACTAAGATAACTATTGAAGTTTATGAAATCACTTAACGCTCTTAAACAAATGTGAAACACAACATGTTTTTAAACTTTTATTTCAAGAAACGTGACGTCATATCCTTAGCATTATTAAACCATATACCAAACATCTAGAAAGCAAACATATTAACCATCTCCTGAGACGAAAGTTTACATTTAAAGTAGTAAAAACATCGTTAAAACTAACTGAAATAAAACGTTAAGGAGCTGCAGTAAAACTTAACTGAAAAGAATCTATTAAAATAACAGCTATGTGTTAACCTAGAGCTTGTTTTCTACTAGGTTCAGTGTAATGGCACCTACAATCAGGTCTGTCTATTGCATAGTAAAGTGCATGGATTTACTGTAGATATAAAGCCTCGAAATTAAAACTTAACTGAATCGGTTAAATAAGTTTTTTCATGTCAGAATTATTTGTGGGTATCGATATAGCTCAAAATTTACCTATATTTACCGAGCATAAAATTACGTCTATTTTATCTCCGGCAATCTCACAACTATTAATTTAAATTTCAGTACAAAGTAAATAAGTTATGCGCCTTGATTATAATTAAGTATCTGCAAAAAATAATTATATATTCCAAAAGTGTTCATCAACAAACAAGTTATAAACTGCCAACCGTCATAAAAATATTCGGCTTGCAAGCAAAAAGTGACAATAATGAGAAGTAACAGGCAACATTTATAAAAGGTCGAGTAAGCTCTATAGACCCGTGTCAACGCCATAATGCGCTGAATTCACGTCTGAGGTCCACAGCTGACCTGCCCTGAGCGATGAACTGTAGCGAGGATGCTCAAAATTCGTTTTGTTAGCTACGGATCTGCTACGGAGAGTCAGCTACGAGAGCGCTACGAGCTACGAGATATTTTTAAAGTTTAATCTTTTCACAAAATTTGCAGGTTAATTTGCCTATTGATTTTTATTCTAGATATTTTTTTGGTATAGGTTTAAGTATCGTCGTTAACTGAATTATCAGACAGTAAATAACTTATTGAGAATAAATTGATAACTTGTAAATATCTATCTGACTCCTCGACAATAAAATTTGCTTTAAAATCTGAGTCTACAACAATATTGTTTTATTACTTCATTACTTTAAGCACTCATAAAATTGTTTTGAAAAATTTAACAGCTTTTTTATGTTATTTTGTGCTGTAGATATACGCTCGTAACTTAGACCGCATAAAAACTGGATTTTCTTATTTTTCGCTGTTATTTTAGCTACGGTGTAAAAATATTGTGTTCTCTGTCATCGGCAGAGCTTGAAAAATAACGGCTTAGCAAAAAAATTCATGAATACAAAATATGATCTGTCTGAGGGAGTCGAAATTTTAAGATTGGATTAATAAAATGTAATTTTACGATTCAGGATTATGGCATGAAGACCATAGAATAATAAAAATGTCATTCGTAAGTAGATAACTGCTGGCGTCAGCTGTTTAAAAGTAATAATAGGCTTTAATGTTCAATACTCTTATTAAACTGTTATTTAACAAAATTACAAATATAAGCCACGATTAATGTTCAAAGTTTTAACGATAATCACGTAATTTTTTTCGCGTATATAATTGTTGTTATTTGTAGCTTAGTCACCCGTACATTATTAAAGTAAAGTAATAAACCAAAAAAAAAACTCAATTTTAATGACCCATTACTCAAAAGCTACATTAACGTAATCCAAAATCAGCTAAAACTTATTAAGTACAATCGCGAATAAAATCCAACGAATATTAACAAAACATTTTTTATAACTGTATAAATATGTTTAAACCGGTGGTGCTAACACCGCGTCGTGCTAAGCCGGTAACGATTTATGAGGCTACCACCAGATACCAAAGTTGGTTTGCAAAATAAACAGCGATATATCATTTAGTTTATTTTATATTTCGCACGCCCCGAAACCGATTGGAAATGGCAATTTAATTTCCTTGCTCAATTTATATTTTGTTTTGAAAATAATTTGATTTAAAATACTTAATGGTTTGTTCATTTTCAGGGTTCGAACAGAATTATTAAGTAAACAAATAACGCTATAAAATGTAGGCTCGTTTGAACATTTTCAGGGGCAAACCATTTATTTAAAGTCTCCAGTTTTTATGGTGGAGGAAATCACAGATTGCCCTTTGCTTGAAGAACGTCCTTCGGTACTAATGAGCATGGGGCCTGTTCTTCAAATAACAGCGACCCCTTTAAAGTCTGATAAAATGCTTCGAAAGAAGATTAAGATAATTATAGCCCAAAATTCCTGCCTTCAGCACTTCCCAACAGAAATCAACGTCTCGCGTGTTTCAAGCAACAAATTCACTTCAATTTAATCTGCCAAAGTACCTTCAGAGGGTTTCATTAATTAAACGTTGGTGCTTGACGCTCTGTCCTTAAGGGCTCGCTCTCATAGAGCCTTCACTTGAAATAATCGCCGTCCGAAATTATTCCCTTTGATTGTCTATTAAATCCTTGGTCTTTGTAATATAATTGCTCCGGATTATAAACGATTACTGCTGTTGTGCGTCGGATTAGTGGATCAAACGCTATCGGTTTGATTAAAGTTAAGGTTACCTAAACTGATTTAAAGTAAACCGGAGCTAGATTCGGTGAAGTGTCTGTTAGAGATCGCTAAAGATAATGGATGGTTATTATAACGGGGAGGTCGAAGCTTGACAAAAGTAAATTAATAATTGAGACCTGACTTTTTAACAAGATAAAGTTTTTCATTTATGAACGATCTAAGCTTTTGCTAGGTTTTAAATCAGAAAAGAAGCCTTTGCGAAAGTGAGACGATGATATTCACAGTTCATAGCGCCGAGTCGCGCTACTTTCCACTTTGACAACAGTCTCAATTTTAGTCCCTAGAAATATGAAAACAAAACCCAAATAAAAGGAGATCCAAAGCGATCACCAGGACGGATACTCATGTCCACGAGATCAAGCAACTTAAAGTTTTAAGTAGTTCACACTTTTCCCCACATAAACACACGGAGCCGGTTGGGTGAGCAGTGAGATAACTTCTCAACACGTCTTCAGGGAAATCTAAGTCCGGACCAAAATACGGTCGACGAGTTCAAACGCTTTCGTCTCGCTAATAAACATTGTTAGATCCTAGACTTGGAGTTTTAAAGATAGATTTGTTGAAGTTGAAAGATGGACAGACAAACATAGATTAATAGTTTTGAACTTTGCTGAAGTTTTATCATGATTTTACATTCAAAATTTCAGTTTCATTTTAATACTATGCTTACTACTAAAATTGTTTCAAAACAAAAAAAATCTTAGATGTTTTTAGATAAATAAAAACAGCAGGCTGTAAACCGCTACACAAAACTCGGTGAGAAATACAAAATAAAAAGTCCTTTCTCAACATGAGTCCACATTTAATATTAATACAGTGTGTTGCCGAAACTTTTCACATTCTATTCAAGAAAAAGACCGTCATAAATATTCGCCATTCGTACAATCGCGCGCATCGTACTAACTCGTAGTATATAACAAAGGTACAGTTGCACACAGCGTCACCTCGTGCACTGCACAGGAAGCGGACACCGGCTGTCGTTTACCGAGCACTCTGCGCTTCCGCGGTGCTTTTATCGCGACGACTGCGCCTTGTGTGCGCGCCTGTACTGCTAACTCATAGGTTATTATAATAGTTTCTTCCATTGGATGGTTTTCTTTATTCATGGTACGGGTGGTACCGTCGAGCTCTAAATGCAAATGTTTTGTGTTACGTACAAATATTTTGTCGCTTTTGTCGCTGAAATATGTGCGAAGATACGGGATAATACTTTTGATCGTAACAAAGCTGCTGAAGCAAATATTGTGTCTCTTTAATAACGGTCACCCTATTACTGACGCACTACTGTCATTTCGTATATTCGTCCATTTGTCCATCCGTCCCCAGGCTCAATCTCGTGAACGGTTATAGCAAGACAGGTGAAATTTTCTCGGAAAATGTATTTCTATTGCCAGTATAACAACAAGTAGATATTTAAAATAAATATCAAGATCAAACAACGGTTGTAGGGTTCGCACATTAGTTGGTTAGCGACAAATATATTTTAGATTGTGAATCGCACTTAACCGGTTGTTTAGTTTTAATTAGGCAGTCATATAGCAGTGTCTGTGGCTTCTTAGAATAATAAGAACTAACACGGCTCGATATAATAGCGTTGTTGTTATTTTATTTTGAAGGCAAGATATTGCAGAATATTCGTAAAAAAATAATTTGAAAACCCCAAAAGCTCTATAGGAAGACTTTTTCTACATAATAAAATTAAATGATACGCGATTTGAAAGTGAGTAACACGACCTTTTTTTAAAACCACACCCAACTTGAATATATCAAAGAAAGTCCATATTCTGACTCTCAGTATAAAAGAATACTTTCAACCTCATATTTCAAAAGTGTGTCACTATGTGAATCGAGTACGTGGTGATTGAGTTACCGATATTTCAATATGTAAGGATCCGAGTAGCTTTGCATATCGAATGCTGAGAGAGTGAAATCCACTGTACTCGACTGTACCACTGTTTGAGTTGTATTACCATGTAATATTATGTGATATTTTACAACTTGCAATTTTCTGCGACTTCGTTTTGTTTAAAATCAGGATTTTCAGGATTTTACACAACCCCTGTTGTATGCAGTCGATCATAAATTTTAATGAAATTGTTTAAATAAGTAATTTAATTTTTTCACAGATTTAAAATCGTTTCTCTTAAGGACTAATCTCGCGAAAGGCTTCATTTTCATCAAGAATATAGAGTCAACGTGTTGGACGGACAAGCTTTTTAAAGTATCTATATAAGTCTGTATAAGACTAAGGCAAATAGGCAATCCCATTTCTAGGCATTGATAGTATAATCACACCCAAAGGCTATATTTTTTTCTTATTTCTCTTAAGTAACTTAAAAACCAATTAATACAGAAATCATTACCATATTAATTTAACCCATTAACCAAATCATCCTTAGCTAGCATTTACGTGGTACAATTAATTCGTGACGGTCGCTCTAATAATCCGATGATAATAGATATACGCGCAGTTATCGAAGCTCAAGGATTATCAGGACATCAGTAATTAATATCACATTCCTAGTACTAAAGCTGAATATTTAAATAACTAACTTGGTTGGTGGGTTTGTGAAGCTGAGCTTAAAGTTAGAACTAGATTAGTGGAGTTTGTTAAGCAAATGTAGATATTTCAAATTGGATTTGAGTTCGCCATATGATGTTGGTTATGTAGACAAAAATATACGCTTTTGATAATTGGTTTTTACTAGAGGTTTTATTGTTTTTGTGGTTATCGAAATGAATTTAGTTCTTAAATTTGAAATTATTTAAGAGTGTAAGAATAATAACGCAACAAGCAGTAGTAACGTAAATATGTACCTAAATTATATGTCCTATTGCATGCCTATTTAGGTGAATTGTGCAGAGCTTCAAATCTTATATTAAAATCATACACTGTTTTCAAAATTAGTGCAATAAAGATTTATTAACCTTTAACAAGCATGACTTGAACTCCTTTTGAAACTCTTTGTCCTCAAATCAGATAGTTTATTTAATTTATCGCTTAAAGCTCATCAGTCAGTACGATACGATAGACTTTTACAAAAACATACAATAAAGACGCAGTAAGCTGCTAATAAGTGGATAATTTATGACAGCTATATGAATGTTGTAAAATTACAGTAATGAGCGAACGTTGCCCGCTACGTAATCACACCTATAAATTACATTAACTTAATTTCGAGCGCGTTCATAAGAATATATTGTTATTAAGACTTAAGGAGGTTTTATATAGTTATCGTAATGGTCTTTATAGACTATTGTTAAAGTTCTTAAACTGGACCAGATTAATTTTTATTAATAAGGCATTTGAGATTTGAACGTCTGAGGCGAAAATTGGACCCCAACGCTGGCAAGTACCATTACACAATTACATTTAAGTGTACTTTTTAAACTCGAGGAATCCTAGATTTGAAATTTTGGAATTTGAAACCACGAACACGCCACGCTAGCTCACAGGGCATCTAGCGTAGTGAGCAATTCTCAAACCTTCTCTAAAAGGGTAGAGGCCTGCGATCAGCAGTGGGACATTAATAGGCTGGTATGTGGTAAATAGGAGAAATAGGTAATAAACATTTTATAACATTCATCTCTGTGTAATTTCTTAACTTTTGCCAAATAAAATTACAACTGTGGTTCAATACATAAGCGCATGTAAAAAGGTAAATAATGAAAGCTATATTTTAGAAATTCTTTTTAAAAGTGTTTGTGAGAGCACAATACAAGTGTTTTTGGCTTCCAACCAATAGAATGGAATAACAAATTGAAACTATTGGCAATGCTCGCGCAATCCGTCACAGTTACTCTCCAGAACGAAATGAAAGATTACACTTCTAGCAACGAAACTTTAAAGAAAACAATATCGTATCGAAGCAATCTGCCAATGAACTAAAGAATATAAAAGCACCACTTTCATAATTTTTATAAGCATTGTTTTTTGCGCGTAAGTATAACTTATATCAGATATACAGTCATTTAAATATAAACCTTATAGCTGTTTAGTAGGGTTTAAAATCAAGAAATTAAAGCGATATTATATCTTGTAAAATGGTGTATACCAATAGCAGTAAATTACAGTAGCTCCTTCATAACTGTGATGATGTAACTCTTCTAGGCTATAAGTTTTTGCTTGAAGTAAATAAACTATTTATTTTATTTAGAAAGAAATTCAATACTTCTGTGCAGAGTATAATGTTTTACTAGAAGACGTTAAGGACCTTCAAAATATTGTTCTGAACTAAATCCGACCAAAATCTGAACAATGATTAAACACAATTCCTCGTCGCTGCCATTTCAAAACGAAGTTACCTACTTCACCGGTAACGTTTCTGATTTTAAAATTCTCATACTTGAAAAACTTGAGCAGTATTTCATATCAAGTATCAAGTGCCACCGTATTTTGAATTTAGTTTCCATAATGTTTAAGTTGAGTTTACGTTTGTTTTAGAAAAGGAATATGTTGAGAGAAGTTTAGTTGGTTGTTGGGGAAATATTTAGAGGAATAAATTAGCTGCTTGAATTTATTTTTTATTTTTCTAAAAGAGTCCTTGGCGACCAAATGCGGGTTTGTGAACATTTGCTTTGATTGTAGGGGTAGTACCATTTCTCAAAGGCTGCATCGCTCAAGATATACAATCGTTTATCAACCTTATGGATATCAAAATAAAGACAGAAATTAAGAATTGATCAGTGCAAACCAATACCGTATTAAATGTTAATACGGAGAAAATTAATGAATAAAACGAAAGAATATTAATCGGACTGAATTGTTTTTCTTGGAGGTTACAATTAAATGAGCTTGTGTACAATATGAATAAAATCAAGAAATCATTTTTGTCCAAAGTAAGACAAATGTAAAATTCATGAATCTGTAATTAACTGCAGAAATAAGAAAACATTCGTCCTGAATAAATATTTAAATATTTATTTTGATTGCAAACAATATTTATCAGACCAATTCTGGAATTTTCTTTAGTACAAATATGAAAGATTTCATGTATCATGTAAGTTGAAATCTTATTTTCTGACTTAAGTATGTATTTAGTTCAAAGATGTCTTTTTTTCTAAAGAATTAGTTCAGGTTTCTACTAACTTAGAAATTTTCTCCAAGAAAAATAAACATTTTGATCAATACTTACAAATTTTCATCACAATTACTCTGTCTCAAAAAAGTATAATCATGAAAGGTGCTGCTTACCGATCGGCACCACTCAATACTGACTGACAACAAATCAAAGTGACCCGCCACTCAATCTGTCGCATTATTAATTTTAATACGGACCTTTCGGAAATTGAAAAAACAAAGAACACTTGAGGGCCTAATAAAAAATTCAAAGGCGAAAAAAAATCCTTTATACATCAAAAAGGAATTAACGTTTCAAACAATTTCTTTCCGTCGTCAGTTTGTTTAATTGGACCAAGTTTTCGAGTCTGTCCATCCGGGACCGGTCTTAGGCTGGCTTTACAAATGAGAAATTCGTACGGACGGACAGTAGATGAGAGACCTGAGTTTCGCCCACCGAGATAACCATAATAATATACCACAAACAACTCCATCATAAACTTAGCAACGCTTCTACAATGAGTACTAGATAAGTGATTAACACACTAATATAGTTTTGAGAAATTTTATGTATTTTTTTTATCTGTGCAGTGTAATTTTAAAGGAGATCTATCTACTATCATGCTCATCACACGAACATAACAATGTACCTATTATTTTGGCCTCGATAGCTAGCGGACCGAACCTGAGCAGGACAAATGTTTGAGCCCTGTTCCTATTAAGTGAGTTGTGTCTTCGTTTCAACTGCCTGTACGATCAGCGCGGTCTCCCATACAGCTGTGCAACCAGCCTTAGTTTCTGTCCGGTCAAGTCTTAGTGAGTGGAATTCCCAATTTTATTATAAAAAGGCCCGGAACTGGCGGGAGATGTCAGGAATCTTGTTATCCTCGCGTACCTGTCCTGCCTTATTGAATCAGGTGTTACTCGGGATAAATCATATATACGCGATCGACGACGAATTTGCTTATCAAGAGGGACCGGATGGTATTTCTTGTGAATCGTTGTCTCGCTTCGGATTTTCCTGTTTCGATAGCCGTTTCCGTAAGTTTTTGTTTCTTTTTAACTGAATCAGTATTGTATTGCTAAATAGTATATAGAAAATGGACTGATTTTATGTGTATGACCTTCCTCAAATATTGTTAATCAGGTACCTGATGGTAAAAATTACAAGTAATTTTAGAAATCAAGACCCAATATTGGTTGTTTTAGATATGAAGATTTACTGACAGCCATAACTCGAAGTATCTTGGTCTAACAGTAAGAACTTCCACTTTTTATTTCAAGCACAAGTATCGCTGTTATACCAAAGTATCAACAAACAAATAATAAATTTGAAAATACTTTACAAATATAATTACATCTCATTAGTCCTAAACACTCAGTACCAATTCAAAAACCAAATCCAATTCGCAACATTTTTCTGTCGAGTCAAAGTAAACAGGGCCCATAATTGTTGACCTCAATAATAACAAACCGAGCAAAATGTTCTCAAAGAGGAATGATTGGCAAGTGTCGACGCAATCAGTGGTGAACGGAAACTTACTAACTTTGCCCAAGAGTTCGATAAAAAAAAACTTAAAAAATGGAACGGCCTGTATTTGTACAGATGTGTGTGTGGTGGTAGGGTGTTTATGACATTATGATAATTGGAGATGTGTCCCGATAGATAAGGATAATTAAATATTGTAACTTTTAATGTAGATTAGATAGAGTACACCGTTAATTTAAAGAGCCACATATTTCCTTTTTTTTTTCAAATAAGTTTTCCCATCAATATGGTCATAATAATATTTCAAAAGATCAAAATTACAGTTTTTATTAAAGCCTAATTAGTATCGTCCAACTCCAAAAAATGTACTTATGAAACATAGAAATACAAATAAATAAGTTCGTAGACTCATTTCATTTCCAATAAATTCACCACGTAACTGAACATATTTCAAAATAATTCATCTTTATCCAGGCGAGACAAATCCGCTACACCGAGAAAGTCTGGTGGCCCTAATCATGACGTTCCCGCGCCCCCTCATGTTGATATTTGACAACTTTATTGGATCCATAATTGAATTTTCACAAGCTTTTATACTGGTAAAAATTGGTATATTGAGGAACGTTCGAGAGGCCGCTCTAATTTCGCCGGTCGCTAAAAAAGAAAATGGCAATATTGACAGACACATAGAATGTTAATTTGTTTTTTTTTTGCTACGTCATAGTTTCGTTTGAGTTTGCTCTGAACTTAATGTTTTGGTGATTAGCAGATTTAGAATTTGTTTTGAAGTAATTAGGTAGTTTTATTTGGTTCCTTCCAAAGAAGCTTTAGATAATATATTATTACTACTGTTAGCATACATATATATATGGAAGGTTATATTAAAAAGAGTTTTCAGTCTCCGTATCTAGAATTATTTAAGAGAGCTGATCTTGTTGGTCATTTAAATCTCATCGAACATTAACCGAAAACATACTGCTGCATACTTTCATGTCGTTGCAGTTTACTGCGCCATCTCGATTTTACAATAGCAACAGTCGCGTTTTCTTAGCTTCAGATTCCAAGCACAAGGGACAATTTTTTTAAAATTTTAGATTGCTAAAGTTTAAATCGATTGTATTTTAAAGCGAAAGCGTTTGTCCAAATCAGACCAATTCTTCATGTCATCACGAAAGACGCATTTGCTGTCAAAAATTCAGCTTAATCGAAAACCAGAAAGTGGATCAAATTCAACTTACTGAATTTGATCACAGATAGACAACGCGACAGGTGAAAATATATAAAACCTTGTAAAATAAAACGTATTTTAAAACAGATCCATTTACTCAAAGCATTCTTTCTCACTTTATTCCCGGTAACCCTCGGAGATCAGGTCGCAGCTGCATAAAGTCCAGTTTTAAATCTAATAAAATGTTCACTGCCCATAAATTTGTTGTTGACCAAGTCCGACCATTAAGAATTCAGATGCACTTAAAATCCTGGCAGGTGAGTTCCCGCCTGCCGGTTTATATCTAGGCAAAGTTTCCAGCAAAGGAGTCCGGTACAGAATACGGCTAGCTTTTGCTACTAGTTTTAAAAACAGTGTCTTAAAGTTTTGTTTAGTGAATATTAAAGTTATTTTTAAGTGATTAAGTTAAAACGCGGTTTGCGTTTTGCGTGATTAAAAAGTTTTGTGAGTGAAGTGGTGTTTTAGTTGTGCAGTGATTTTGTGATAAAAAAGATTATAAAAGAGAGTGTTAGAGGCAAAAAGAGTTTTACTTCTATTACTGTATTGTATATACGTATCACATATACTTACATGCGAAGCATCATTATAATTCTTTCTTTTGACGACCTCCGTGGTCGAGTGGCGTACGCACCGGTTTCAAGGTGTCGCTAGCTCTGAGGTCCCGGATTCGATCCCCGGTCGGGTCAATGTAAAAATTCACATTTCTACATTGTCTTGGGTCTGGGTGTTTGTGGTACCTTCGTTATTTCTGAATTCCATAAAACAAGTGCTGTAGCAACTTACTTTGGGTTCAGAACAATGTATGTGATGTTGACCGCATTTATTAAAAAAAAAATCTAACCTAAGAATCCATTAAAAATATTTTAATTGTCTAGCCCCTGTGCTTCTCCTAACCTGAACCACATGGATCCAGCCCACGCGGCAAGCTTTTACACCGTCCTCCGCTTCCTAGACCTAAAAAAACATAGCAAAATAATTAAACAAAACAATAAGTCACACAGCTCTAGCCAATTTTCCCTATTATCGAACGAAATTCTAATTCAAAAGAAGCAAAACTATTGCCAACTTGCTGAAACTATCGCTAGGTACATTATATATACTGTTTCAAACAATATGTTGCCTAGCTTTAAACCTGCAACGTTGTATAGAGCGTTCGAGTACAAATTGTCGCTGACATAAGACGGTGCAACTTAGCCTAATGTAGTGTAACGTAGTTTGTGACGTCACGCGTCGCCGCGTCACACCGGTAGATTCAAATGACGGAGACGATTTGTGTGTCAGCTGATGTATAGCTTGCCTGATGTAAATCGATATGGTAATAATTCAAGCTTCGAATTTAAAAGAGTTAATCCTAGAGTTTGTAAGTACCTACGTTTATGATAAAACCTTCTTTGCAATAAGTCAATAACTTAAAAAAATCTGTCTAAATAAACTATCACCAACCAAACAGCTAAAAACCACTACAACACACATTATTGGGCCAATGATTTATAGAATTAACGGGATACGTGTAAAATTTCTGGAGATCCCAAGCTCTCGCCCAATTTGTTCCGAGTGTCACTTACGAAAACTCGACCCGTTAATGGTCCATCAAGATCGTTTAAAGGGTGGCCCTGAGTGATGTGTGCTGCCTCCCTCACTCGTGTTAGTGCGAGAGAGATGGAAGCGGTGATTTATATTTTTAAATAAAATTATGTTAGATGGAATCGGTGTTGGGGTAGGAATGGGATGAAAGTTGTTGGATAACGCTGTTTTTTGAACTCGTGTGAAATTCACATTATCAAGGTGATGTTTTAAAGATGGTTATTTTTTTTCAGTCAGGACCTACGTGATATTTTATCGCTAGGTAATTGTAACTTAACAGAATAAAATATGATAATCATTGAATCAATAAAACGCAGCTTAACTTCAAGCCGCCTAAAACAAGCATAAGCAGCACGATTGACAGGATTTATGACAACAAGTTATAAACTCCACTTTAAACATAAAGTGCAAACAGAAATATTATTGTAAAGCTAGATTTTCTAGAATAGCATTAAAAGGAGGATTACAAAAGGATTTGATGGCAGTCGGCGACGGGTACTGAGGGTCTACCACTACCGTTTAAAATAGAACCGTTGCAACTGTGGGAGAGAGACAAAGCTCTACGTCATATAGTGCTGTCCCGCTTCCACGTCAGCGATAACATAACTTTGGAACGCGGTGGTAGAGCCTCTGGATTTAGCCTTGCGACCGCGGCTTAAGGGATCAGCAGAGAGTTGCCGTAATACATATTAAGTAAGAATACGATTGTACTTCAACGAAATATGAGTTTTAAAAGGAATTTGTTCTAATGGATAGAGTAAGTTGAAATTAAAGTGGTGGCTAGACCAAGATAGAAGACAAAAGCTAAATTAGTGTCTATTATTATTTGTTGAGCTTGATGCTTGAAACATTTTAATTTCAAAATTATATTGAACCTTATATTAAAGTTACCATGCAGATAATAATATGGGGAGTTTTTTGTTTGCAAAATTAAACTTTTTAATTTACATGTCAAAAAGGGGTTATTTGTATAAAAGGCTTCCGAATTGCATTTAAACAAGATAAACGCTTAAAAGAAAAAGGAAACGAAATTTTAATTACGGTCAGTACAAAATGAAGATATATTTAAAATTTCTAACACGGGAACACACTCGTATAAAATTCGCATAATAACATAATTTCTATGCCAACTTTTTATGCCAATTGGCATAAAAAAGGCTTGCTGCGTTATATTGTTTCCAGAGAAAGGGTTACGGTTACCGTAATTGATAACCTGAACACGGAAGGGTCGAAAATAAAATTATGTATAAAAAATACGCTTCGGCCGCCATCGTGTAAGGTAAAGAGGGGTCTGAGGCCCGCGCTACACTAATGACCTAATATTTTGGAGTATTTTTAATATATTAGAAAATATGATGAACGTGAACGATGAACTGAAAGAGTTTCACTACTCCATTTTCTGAATAGGTAGCGAGTTTTATTGATTTATAATAGTCAAAGATGAAAAAAATAACTTAAGCCGAGAATTTTATTTATTATAAATTTACATAAAAAAAGGCTCGAGACATATTTATTTTTATCCTTGTGTAGCGATTGATTGCACAAATCAAGTCACATGCATTAAGACACCCAGACTCAGAACAAGTATTCCGGGATCACACATATGCTTGTCCCACGAGGGTATCAAACCCGCGAAACACGAGCAGAGTAGAGTTGGCGTACTACTTGGCTATCCTTGCGATCCATCATATAATTGTAAAAAAACTAGCTGACCCAGCAAACGTTGTTTTGCCGAATATTTTTTTTCTAGTTGTATGTATTTTTAATGCCACATTATAAAAAAATAAAAACAAACAATTTCGTCCAAAGATTAAAATATATTTTTTTAGTGTGAGCAACCCTTATCACTTAGGGGTATAAAAAATAGATGTTGTTCTATTCTCAGACCTGCCCAATATGTATACAAAATTTCATAAAAATCGGTCGAACGGTTTCGGAGGAGTACGGTAACTAACATCGTGACACGGGAATTTCATATATTAGATATACCAAAAAAATACTAAGTTTTAGTCAAGAAACTAAAGAGCTGTTTACTAAAACAATATCAGTTCTCCTTTATTCTATTTTGATAAGTTACAAAGTAAACAAATAAAAACTCCTTAATACATTTTCTCAAACACAAGCAGAACAATTGATAACAAAAAGCAATATTTACTTCGCAAAATTTCAATTTCAATAACCTTTAATTCAAAACTGATATCATTGAGCAACCCGTCTCACAATTTTTTAAATCGTATCTCGATCTAACCTTGAGCTGTCAATACCAGCCTCCTCGAAAATAATTATTTTTACAGGCAAATAGAAAACAATTTAATTCTTCAACGGGCTCTCTTGGCAACCGTCCAATAAGAGAAACAATTAAATCGCTCGCTACAGATCGTTTTTGCAGCACACAATGATATCTTCTAAAACTAATTGTATATTTTTACATAGTAATATTTGGAACGATATCTCCAACAAATTGGATTAAAAAAAAATATTTTTTTCGTTTTCATAAATTGAGTTTGTGAGTGTTCTTTGTTAATTACATTAAAATAGGCTTTTTGGTTTCACCCTTCTTTTGTTTGTGGTCCATCAATTTGCATTTTGTTAATTTGCTGAATTTGTAGAAATGTATCTACGGTCCATCATAACACGAACTGGCGTTTAGAATAAACAGATTTTTTTTACATTTTATTCTATGTTTTGCTATCGAGATTTACATTCTAAATCATAATATTAAGCAAAATAAGATCTGCATAATATTAATGAAAATTTTTGTTGATACTGAATGCTAACATTCACAGGTCATTGTGTATAGAAAAACATTGGCAGCAGTGCAGAGATCTTTCAACGAACATGGCAATGGTTTATTACAGTACTTCTTAGAATTCACACGTAAATCTCTGGCTGATCATAAAATAAATTCTATTTTTTAGAAAAAAGAAGAAGGAATCACGCGATATTCATAACTCATAATTCAACGTTCGATTTCTCGATAAATCGCTGAACGAAACTTCAAATTTAGAACGAAAAACAAAATAGAAAATGGTAACCGGTGATTTATAAGCATTAGAATAGTGATGGCCCCTGAGGACTGCTAGCCATTTAGATTGATTTTGAATTTATTGGCAAACTGCTGCCAGTCGGAGATATAGGGTGCTTTCATCTAAGACGAACGATTTATCTTGCATCCAGTGAAATGGAATAGAAACGTACACCCGTGTCGTTGTACGATGCATTCGATACACGCTGTAGTGTTTGTTGTTATTTAACGTTCTATTATTGAATCGATGGCTAAAAATTTTTGTTTTATTTTTTAGTGTTTAAGTGGCGTTCTAAACTTGATTGTTATTTAATTATGCAGACAATTGTGTAGTTGCTTGTCCTTGGTATTGTTACTATAGAAAAATGAAAGGGTGTTTTTATACTATAAATATTTGAGTTATAATTTTCTCCGTGTATTATTTTAGAATTAGTACATGAAAAGTGGAGGTGATGAACCCATGGCTAAACCAAGCTTTTTAACATTTCGTATTAAGTATGTAGTCAAAATATTAATACGATCAGATATTTTATGCTATCCCACAACAAACAACTTACCAGTTCCGAACCGCATTTTACCGAGAACCGTATATTTCTTAGCCAACGTACCTGAAACAAGAAAGTTTGTTATTAGTTCTAATTGAATACAAGCCGGCTAATGATATATACTGGAATAACTCGGTTTCTTTAGCCTTATTGCGTAGCGAATATCAATTTCCTTGGCTTAATCAGATACCTACAAACAGTTCTTTGATTTAGCCATGAAATAGCCTTGATTATTGTAGTCATCAATTATTTCGTGTTATCATTACCTCCTAAACTTTGGTTCAATTTCGGAAAAATCATAAAAAGAGTAATTTTCAGCATTTTTTTTTCATTTAATTCTAAATAACCTGTATAAGTATTACTTAAATATCATGCTGTTTGTTTTTAACATGTTTAAGTAAAAATAATGTTATTTTGAACTTCATAGGACCCCTGCGCTTTTTCCTCATAGTCTATAGAAAAGCATGTGATATTCGATTAGAGCTTTCTTGCGATCAAAGGCAGTTTTCCTAATACATTACGTTTTCATGTTGTTTGAAGATTTTGATGGAAAAGCTTAACTTCCTCATTGGTATACTTCTCAGAAACGAAACTTAATCGTGCAGGCAGAAAATATCAAGAATAGCTTAGTCGTATTTTTTTTCCGAGCGTTGTATATAATTTTCTCTTAAATATTATGATAAAGCTGTAAATTGATAGTAACAGTGATAAACTATAATTTAGTTAATAAAGGCAACAAGTATCTTAGAACGAATGTATTCTATGTTTGTGTGTCTTCACTTCAAATTTTTAATTTTCATCGACATGAATGAAACAAAAGGCACACGGCAGAATGTTGGCAACTCCATATGATATCGGTATAAAGCAGTGTCCACACAAACCCCACACAATATGATTTTCTGCCTCACTGACTTTGTTCGCAAGGCAAATTTGAAAACGTCCTGAAATTCAGAGCTGAAACTATTACAGGCTCGGAGACAATAGGGATCATTTTTCACTCAGCGCTGTATAAACTTCAAGTCAGTTTGAGAAATGTTTTTGGGTGAAATGAAAGTTTTTTTGTTCATTTTCGTGGCTGATTCCATCTGGAGTAGAAAGATTACTTTTTAGTCGCTGTAACTGGGTGGTATCAAAAATGAGGGGACTTTTACTTTCTCAACCACTATACTATAATTTGTGACTGACTTAAGTCAAGACTGTAAGAGTGTTTTAAGAAGCTTTTGCAGTTATTGACAATGAAGGGCATAAGACAATAATTTTAACCCTCGACGCAAAGGGTAGGGTGTGTGTCACACACACTTTTGTTAATCAGTATAAGTCCACAGAAACAAAAACCAACCAAGCAAAACCGCGGCGCACAGCTCATATCACAATAATTTGATAATCAAATCAATATTTCCACTGAACAAGCTCACCTTTCGCATCAAAAATTCGAGTTCAATTTTATTGTAACTCAATCAACTATCGTACGGTCCATTGCGTTGATTGACACAATATTATTCTTTCAATTAGTTAATCCGGGATTACCGCGCTGCATACAATGCTACGCATATTTATGTATATGTATATGTTACACGGGATTAACACTCACCCGGTAATTACGCAGTGGGTAATTGAATTTTGGACACATCAATGATTAATATATTATTAATTGCGGTTGTATTAGTTGGTAAGAATCTTATTGTTGTCCGTTTACAAGACGTTGATGATGTTGATATGTCAAAGTGATATGACGGATAGGTTTAGAAAACTGACAATCATTTGGGAAACCTCTTCTTATGTAAAAGAGACCTTTTATCTATGTACGGCCAATAGCGTTAGGTTGATTTTTAAAGAAAAGTAAATAAAACCAGTCAAGTGCCAGTGGGAATCGTGTTACTGAAGGTGGTGATGCACCTGGTGACAGGTGGACGAACAGATAAAAGGACAAACATTGGAGCGTCTTTTCCTTTGAGTAAGGAACCCTAAAAGGCGATCGGAACTAAATGAATGAAGCAGAAAAAATTAAGGTATCGAAACTTTTGATAGAGGCCTACATCCAAAGATGATGGCAAATATAAAACATAACCCATCACTTTATCATAATAGCAGATATCAGCAGACAAAACCCGCGCGCAAAAGCAACTACAATTCATAATTAAAACACGAGATTTATATAAAATTAATAGCACTTAAATTAAATTAATAAATGTTAGAAACTTATTGTTCTTTCGCAAATGTTTAACACAACCTTTAAAAGTGCTTAATTATTAAAATCTAATTTACAATTTCATAGAATTAATGTTCGAGAATTTCGTTGTTCTAATTTGACATCGTAGTTTGTGTAACCCGTTAATTAGTGTTGTATTATTTAAAGCAAGAAAGAGCTTGTATGTGGAAATAAGTTTTGTTCACCGTTATGATTGACGGCTACAAAGTTGACTTTGAAATGACATTTTTGTTAATAATACAGCTTTAAAAACAGTACTACTGTTCAGTACAGTGTAATTATACGTTAAAAACGAAAAAATGAGAGAAATTCTACTTTATGCGCCAAGCTAAAGACAAACATAGGCTCTTAAATAATATAGTTTTACCAAGAAAACACACAAATGACTTAAAAAAAAACTATTATGCCAAACTATTTGAATTTTTTTATGGGACCAAATAACAGCTATTTCGAGTTAGTAAATCAATAAAACTGGTTATTCAGACCGAAATTCTGATGTCAAAATCAAAATAGAGACGAATTCTCCTTTTTAACGTCTCGGTCGAAAAATTTAAACCGTTCCTTCAACATACACACTCTTTTCCTGACACGATATTGTTGGCACACCTTGAATACAGGATTTTATACAAACGCGTACAATAACATATCTGTGAGCGAGGAATCGAAGCCGCTATTCACACGGGCTTATCTCTCAATACACGCGCATGAATGTGGAGCCAAGTTGAATGACTACCCACAAAATAGGACGTGTCTCCGACTTGATTTTTGTGACTTTGGAGATTAGTGGGCGATTAATATGAGCATTTGAGGGTTGGTTTCTTGATTTCTACTAGTACAACCAAGATCAAGATTTTTATTCTTTCTAAAGTATCGTTTAGTTTTGCGAGCACTGCAACGAACAGTATTTTTTAATAAAATCTTTCTTACTTAATTATGGTTCAAAATAAGGGAAAAGCTTGTTTAAGCTTGATTTTGTCTTACGACCTTAAAATATGACACTGTTATTGAGTTACATTTATCAATCAAACAAATAAGGTGTTATAGCTATTTATGTGAAAATGACAAAAGAGGTTGTTCCATTCACTCTCATCTATCTAAATCCAAATTAACTCCACATGAAACCTCTAAACCAGGCACTAATTAATATAAATCAAAGTTTCTTTTCTCTACAAAACCAGTAGTTTATCAGCATAATTCGTACATTAACCAGCGGACTAAAACGGGGCCTCTAATAGACCGTGATTAGTGGAATCGCCGATAATTTGCTGGCCGGTATCAATTTACCTCGGCGACCAATTTGCGATAAAGTTTGTAGCTGCAAAGTTAAATTTATACTGCCTGTACTCTTTAATTTGTGTGTCGTGAAAATGCTAATTCAGGAAAGTTTTTTAATACGAATTTATTAGGTGAGTTTGAATCGGGGCGGAGTCGTTGTTTTGTTTTCGTGTTTAGTTACACGTTCTGTTGTTTAGGTTTACAAATGTTGAATTGTACTTGTCGTTGCGGTTTTACCAGAAATTCCTATTTGTATTTTAAATAGATATTTTAATGACTCCCCAGGAAAACACGGAATATTTTTTTTTGTGTCGCCGGGGTATTTGGAAACAGTCAAGTCAGATTCAGGACTAGCAAGTTCAACAAGTTTAAAGTGAAAAAAAATCTAAGCTACCCGTAAAGTCAGTTAGATAAAAATACATGCAACTGATTATAGTTTGATATTATTGAACTAGTTTTACCTCAGAGATACCTACTCACATGCTATAAAGTTTTAGAGCGGGCTTACAGCAAGACAGCTACACAATTCAGAATTTACCACAAACCTAAACAAAATTTAGTTATATTCTTGAAACTACTACAAACAAGAAAAAAGGCAACCAACTAAAAAAAGACACAACATCAATCAATTCATAAAACTTTTTGATAAACACAAATTGGAAAGATAGGAAATAAATAAATTGCTTCCCTAATTATAAAAGCAAAGAATTCAGGATAAAAAATAAAATTTACTGATAACGAACAGCGCTGACGGATGAAAGAGAAATAAATTGTGGATTTATGCTTCCCGTTCAATAAATATTTATGTTAACATTAAATAAATAAATGTTCGATATTTCACTTCAAATGGGGAATAAAAATGTAAAGATATTTGTTATACTTCATACCTAATTAGTGTTTTCGAACGCTATTCCTTTGTTTTATCTTTCTTGTAGCCTGTAGTCGTAAAACCTGTAGTTTTTTAACAATAGGTTGTTTTTTTTTAGGTAATGGTAGCTAACATTATAAAATAACTATTATTTACTTAGTATTTAAGTTGAATATTGAAGTACTAAAAAGAGTGCTATCTATAGCCTGAACTATTCGATATATTGTAACTTGTATTTGAACTAAAAATGAATCACAATACATTCTATTAAATTGATACAAACAAGCATGCTACAATTTTAAGTCTAAAATTCGTATTATTTTTTTATTTAGAACCTGAAGAAAGAATGGAAGTTTTTGACGTAGTCTTTTCACATAATTAGGACACTAAAGAACCGAAAACAAATACATTTGACACATAAATGTCTGATAGAGAGGCTAGAGAAAAAAAAATGGAAAATCATCTGCGAGAGAATGTGAGACTACTAACCCTAAAATGTTATCTCAGGATTACAAATTCACGGGTTTTTTCGATAAAATAGGAAGGCAATATAGAAAGTGGGAGAGCTCTCGTGCAAGCACCCTTCATGTAGAGGGTTATCAGGAGGCGGCCGCCGAGATCGCGATTGTCACTGCTACTGGAATATGGTGGGAAATCATTTTATATTTCAAAACAGTATTTTCTAATTGCCTTTTTGATTATGTTCTTGTTAGGATTTTATAACTGAAACTTCGCTTGCTGCCGCCATTCGCTTGTCTGACACTTAACTAGATAACAACTTAATTTTGGCCTATGATATAGTTCTGTTACTGATTTAACATAATATTTTTTATTTTTTAAATAAAAAAACGAGATTAAGCAACGATCGATCGATCGATTTGTACGATAAAAATTTGATAAGTCAATATTTGTTTTTCTGTAGCCAACTTTTACAGAACTTTTAGAATTTTCTTTTCAAACATAAACTTAACATTGATCTTCAATCCTCATCGTATATCAGAATTTATTGCAACTTTACTTAACTTACTAACAGTTATTTCATTCCAAATGACACCTGACATAAAAACAAACTCCCAAAAGCAGATAACAAAAAGAAACTCACACCAAAAAAAAACAAGGAAACAAAAGACACGCATTTAAAACATTTTCCACAATCAAATCTAAACTCTTCCTCAAACAATATAAAGACTACACGTAAGCACCAAAGATCACCGACTCATTTGCAATGCTGCAAACTGCACTCCGTCTCAGGTCTTACGGTAAAACCTAGCGTTGTCAACTGAAATTTTTATTTGGTACACAACAGACCTCGTGTGGGATTTGAATAGAGTTCAAACGTCATGCGAATGCTTCATTTTTAGTGTTTAACGTGGTTTGATGAAAGATAAATGTTTTAGAGTTTTGTTTTCTGGTAATATGGTGATATAATAATGAAGATTTGAAAAATAAATCAATCATTTTACTGGTTCTGTTGCAACTGGTACAAAAGAGTTTGAAAATAAGTCAAATTAAATTCTGTTGCTAGGATATAATCAACAAAAACTTGAACGGTACTTCGAAAAAACACAGGCCTCAAAAAATACCAAATATGAAAATATTCTGGATTAATTACTATCATTTCTATAGCCTGACTATTTACGAAAATCAAATTTGACAACAGGGATAGCCGAGTGGTGTAGGGTACTACGCCAAACCTAAAGTATGTGTTGCGCGTTCGATCTCCGCGTAGAACAAACATTTGAGCAATCCACCGATGCCAGTTGTGAGTCTGAATGTCTTGCACATGTGACTTGAATATTTGTTGCACCCCCGTAACACAAGAATTAATTTCCTTAGTCGTTTTAAAAGGAAAAAATATATCCCCAAAACCTTTTTGAATTCCGGAGACGTAACACACGTCATTTTCACCACTCTGTGTCACTCCCAACGTTACCTCCATAGTTACGCACGGACAACTCTCTCCGTTCCTAAGGAAGTAAATAAAAGGTTTAATAATAAAGTTCCCCCTTCCGCAACCATCCAATCAACCAATTACTTTAATTTCCTCTATTACAACCTGATTTTTTCATTTCTCCAGCTAAAATTTTCCCTTAATTTTTCCTTGAATAACAATGTATATTGTCACGGAGACCTTTAGAAATCGCTACGGAAAAATCTTATTTTTTCCGTACATTTTAGTGTCAACAGAAAATAAAAGGGTCCGAACGGGCTGCAATACTGCTTCCTAATAATCCTTTACAAGCCTCGTTCTTAGGGACTCTTAATTAAAACATAAACGACTTTCCTATGGGGATGTTTTTACGAGCGCGGTATTAGAGACGTGAATTGCATTTTTTTTCTGCAAAGTAATGCTTTGGGAATAATGTGTTACAGCCATTAAGGTGTGGTCACTATGGTGTGGTGTTCTTAATTGAGAAAATGCGATTTACTTTCTTGAGAAAGGAAAAAAACACTTTGTTGACAAATGTCGTGCGAATTTTTCCTCCTGACTATGACTCCATGTATAATTAACAAAAAGATTCGATAAAAAATGAGTCACGAGTACTATTTAATAGAAACTAGTAATAATTTATGAGGCAATACAACGTTTGCCGGGTCAGCTAGTTTTTATATAAAGCGAATGTATATAACATACGATAATCGGTTGCTAGGCAAGGATTTCATATCCCGCCACTCAGCATTACCCATCGATCAGCCATGACAGTTCTAATTCAATCGGCATTCATCAAAAATGGAAAACAACAAGAGAAAACCATTACGTATTTGTAAACAAAATATTTTCAAATCGTACTGTATGAATAAATTTATTTTATCAATAAATTTTCAAGACGGACGTCGCCGTCGTTAAGGAAAAGAACGAATCAAAGGTTTCATTTTAAATTTAGTTACAATTTGAGCATTTAAAATTATTTTTCTTGAATTCAAATGAAAAACGCAGAAAAGTCTGCCTCTTAAAAATTGTCTCCCATTTAAAGTTTTCAATTTTGTATTTTATTATAATGAAATTGGCACTAGCGCTCAGGTTTTTGAAAGTATGATCAAATCAATCAATCAATGTTGTTAAATTTACTGATCGCGATTAAGATTAGTTGGTAAAAGACGAACGGTAGATCACATCGCCTTCGGTTTGATAGGTGATATTCTTTTATAGTTTTACTCGATCAGTTTCTGATAAGCTTATCAGTCTTTAATCAATTATTAAAAAAAAAACAACACAAAAACTGCGAGATGTGAATCGAACACTGAGGGTTACGTACATGCTGTATATGAGAAATACGGTATAGGGTGAAGAAACCTTTGTTATAGCGGCAATTGTAATCGGCGATATCTGTGAAACCTAAACTGTTTGAGCTATAATCGTTCATGAGATACAACCCTGTCACAGTAGGACGGACAGTCGGGCAGACAGCGAAGTCTTAATAATATGATTCTGGTTTTATTCTTTGGAAAAAATATATTAAGTTCTACTATCTTAACGCAAAATGAATTGATTTTTAAAAACAAAAAGCAAGAACAATACCATTAATACGGAAAGAGAAACAACAACCTACAAAAAGTCATCATATAAATCTATTACCCTCGCTAATACATATGAAAAGGCAATAGAAAAAGAAAAACAGATAACGGCTTCAATAAAACAAGAATGTGGAAAATGGAATACAAAAAGAAAATAAAAAAAATGACGGTAGAGTCTTGGAAACGACTAAGCTTCTCTCGAACGGGGCTTTCTAGAAAATGAATTTGAAAAATGTATTGTGTTATGGGAAACTGAATTATAGATTAAAGTAACAGTCTTTCAGGATACTTCTTGATAGGTACTTAGTATGTATTGGTGTGTTAAACATGAAATTTATAAGTAGGAGAAATGTTATCGTAATATATTCTAAAATTAGTCTGTGGATATTTAAATGACCAGAAAGGTCGCTTCAAGCGTCAAATCGTTTAATCACTCACTTTATTTTTTGTTCAATGAAACTAAAAAGTGTAAAACTTTATATCACAACCTGATTCGTGGTTTGGGCAAACATGCAAGCCTTGATTTTTAAAGCCACGTCTGGTTTTTTATCAGCATTAATTTTTAAGTTGTATTCATATTTTTAAGCCTTAATTAATATTAAAAGGACTTTGCAAAAGTCGAAAGCAAGATTTCATCGCTAAACACACAAAAGCACAATAATACAAAGAAGTTAACATTATTAACAACTTGACCGACTTTGATTCAAGTTTAATTCAAAGCTTTGACCAATTAGTATTTTAGAATATTAATAACGAACCAATTACAAGCGAAATGCAATATTCGTTAACAAATACAAGTGGAACAGAACTCGAATATTGCTGTTTTCGATATTTTGCTTTAATAATCAGTAAACTAGTTCCAATATCGTTTATAGATTCAAGTATTAGGTATTATAATTAGTATTATGAAAGTGTATGTGTTTTGTGTATTTACAAAGCTGTTTGAAAGTTTTACACAAAGATTTGCATTTTATTTAACAGATCTAAGTATAAATCATTACATGTCTTTTCCTACCTAATAATTGTCATTTGAATAACTAATTTAACTGCTAACGTAGTGGTCAGTGCAAAAAAACTATGAATAAAGCCAACATTGGGACAATTTTTGGAGCCAACCGCAGAAAAAGGATACACACATCTCTAAATATGACCGGGGTATTGATAGAAACTTATTTTTACATTCCCCGTCCCATTTATATCAGACGTCACACCTTTATCTTAAGAAATAACGCCAGAGAAACCCTATTAAAGGTTGCCGGTAAAAAAAAACAATATTTTATTTACCCTAAGTGCTTCGTACTCATACCCACTCACTTATTCATGTAATCGTGTGCTAAGAATTCCCCCTTTGCGTATATTTCTGCCGAATTTGAAGGTTTTATTGTGGACCCAATAAACATTCTATAATGTGCCTTGCTGTTCCCGTTTCGGGGATATTATGTTATGTGATGACTTAAATTATTTACTGCGAACTTGTTACATTTCCGTTTACAAAATTTTACAAAATGGCGTTACAAAATAAGTTGAAGAGGTGTAAATTAACTGTGACGTTGTGACGTTTTGTTTGTCTGTTCATTTAATAAACAATTGAGTGTTTTTATATTTACTCTACCTGTCATCTTGTCTTTTCGTACTTTTTCACTTTTAGCGTTTTCAGATCGTGGTGATACATACCCTTTTTGACGTCGTCTTTGTCAACTGCCACCTCAAGTTATATTTATTGTCTTCTAATATAACTTGCCAACTAACTTTATTCGTAACAATAAAATACAAACTTACCCTTTGACATGACTTAACGAGTCTTACATGACTTCTCAACTCATTGTACTTTCCAAAATTCCTTTCAAAGCGAAAACTTTTGATGAAGGCTTACTTAATTTTCCTTCTTAAATAGATTTTAATTTTATTTACGCGTGAGTTGAACATGGCCTGTCTGAGCTGTTCTTTTATTGTTCGTTCATTCATTCATTCTTGAATGGGTGAACGTATGGCGTATTTATTTGTTTGCGAGCTTCTTTTTTCTGCATTTCCATGCAGGCAGTGAGCCAGTTGAATTAGTCTTGGGGGTTCATTGACCGCGCGGTTTGCGTAAATTTTGAAGAGGAAAAATTAGCCGCGTATTATGCTGTGTATTGCTTTTATGCTAAGTATAATTTGGGAGCGCATGTACGAGCTTAATAGCATGTATTGAAACATTGGCATTAAAAACGCATGTTATTTTTGTACACTATATTTTTGCAAGACACATTTTATAAACCACTTTTTCAAGCAATTGAGTTTGTTCATTTATATACAAATACCAGAAAAGTTTGACTTTAGATAAAAGCGATAAGGTACCAAACAAAAACATAAGATATCAACGCCACCCTAATGACCGACAAAGCAGAAATGAAATTTGTACAAACAGAAGAAAAAATAACGACAATAACATTTCCTCGATCACGAATTGCGAAGCACCTGTAATACGAACATCGCTAGAAAAATATAAAAAAAATAATGACGAAAAACATAAAATATTTCTAACAAAAACCTACCCCTCGGTACCCTAATTTGAACACTCATCACTTGGACGGAGCACGGAAACAAAGAAAGTTATTAATGTCTGTACCCATTGTCTACATTTCTGACTACGACCACCACAAGTAGGCCTCTCCTTCACAGCCAGGTGTAAGGGAAGCTTAAAGAACTGCGGCTCAAGTTGCCTGGTCCGTTTTGTCGGGTAGAATGTAACAGTTTCTTTTGTCCCACGAGGGATTCTTCTTACAGTTTATTTTGCCCGTTTCAATTGCAGCGTTTTGTCTTTATAAATTGTGTTGATTGACGCTATACTTAATGAATGGGTACAACCTGATCGGTGAAACGAAAAACAACATCTAGTCGACATTGTAAATAAATTAATTTTAAGAGAACTCTGGCGTCAAAAAACTTTCTCCACCCTGTTATTAAAATATAAAAAACCAACATCGTTAAATATTGATTAACTCTTCAGCATAAAAATGTTTGTCATTCTCTTTTATTGGGTCTTGCAGGTCATTTGCGAAGAGCATTTATTTTTATTCCAGCGTCATAAAAATATTATTGAATACTAACCAACGCATCTGCAATGTGTAAAGTTCAATATCAGAAAAACATCGAGGGTTCAAAGTTCAAATAGATGTCAAGAAAATGAATCATCGAAGCTTACTCTATAGAAAGTACTCAAAGCACATATAACATTCAAAAAGCTTACGAGACTTAACTTTTTGCTGTATCTTTTTTTTAATTCTAATTATACAAATAATATGTTTTTTCTTTCTACTAAACCCTAATGTTCACATCTAACTAACTCCATAGCATCATCACAGTCTAATATTAAACCTATTTGAATATCCCGCACTAAGAAAACCTACAATAACTTGACCTACACACTGACCTACTAACCCATTTTCTACTTTAAAACAAACGGCAATAAAATCATTTTTGAATGGCACTGACTTATTCTTTGATAGCACCTACCACTTGTATCACACATTTATCTATTACGTTATTCTATTCCATTCCAAGGCGTATTAATTGCTAGCTATGTAGAGAGAACAACAAAACAAAGGGTCATAATACTGTGTTAACTGCGCAAACTATTGTGGGGTGACCATAATGACGGTCGGGAGTGTTGGGACAGAGTCCGGCTATATCGAATGATGTTCGGCAGTAAAGTAAAGGGCGTATGTTGAGAGGCGCGTTTACTGAACGCCGTAAATAAAACTCAAAATGTGTGGCGAGATTTATGGAGTTGTAAATGTATGGGGTAAAATGAGGCTTTTGACTGAAACCAAGGGAGCACAGTGGAGGTATAAACAGACAAGATGAGCTCTGAATTTTTAAACATACGTTCTATGAGTGGATTTAGTAATGTTTTATAATAACTGACTTGAACGGGTGCGCTATTTTAGGTATTATCAATTAAAACGAGAAATACTGCTTTTGCAGTCGTAGAAAAGAAAATTATATTTTATTTTATAATTTTTTTTTTGTATTTTTTACTTACTTTTTTTTATATATTTTTTTGCTTCTAGTAAAGTTAATCTATCCACATGTTACTTTTTATTAGAAAGTAGATAGTGAATAGGGCGATGTTTAACCGTCCAGAATTTATGTAACATCGTTATTTCAGGGCTGCCATTAAAATAAACAGCCCGTTTAAGTATGATTGTTTTGTTTTAGTTTTGTACGTTTCGAGAAAAACATTTATCACTTTGTTAAAACAACCCTTGTACAACAATAATTAAATCAATGAGATCTTTTGAAGGTAATAAAAGCCTTTTAAGGCTCGCTTCCTTAGAAACGTTTCCTTGTAAGCACTTATAAATGGGATCTGTTTTCCATACCATGCTTTTACGGGGAAATTTAATTTAGCTGATAGGTACCGCAATAATGTTATGAAACTGAAAAGATTATTAAAGTACTTGTTTAACAAAAAATCTGTCATCAGCATTGGAAACAAAATTGGAGAAGATTACGACATTTAAAAACGTTTATGTTTTAATGATGTAAAATATTTTTAATATATTTTGTAATTAATATACGCGAAAATGTAATTCTGAAAAATTATAATGACTTTTCGGTCCCGTTATAAAAGAATATGTATTTTCAATATTAAACTTCCATAGCTTTAAAAAAAATATGTGTAGCAATTAATTAATTTACAAAACGGACTTATTTTTATCAACTCCTCTGTCTCAAAACTAATTCACGAGGACATGTCCTTATAAAGCATCACAAATGATGCTCCCCGTAGTCTTAACGCTTTTTTACCAACTGCTCATGTTTACGATGCTGTAAAATTGTTTCCTCTCTTCCTCTTTAGCGATACATTTTGTTTTTATTCGCTACAACACTTAATGGTTTTAAGTGTGAGGCCGCTGGTTACATTTTGTGATCTAATTTTCGGCCTGGCTGGCCGAAACAGTTTGTTTTTTTACCTATAGATTTTGGTCAGAGAAAGAAAATATTATGTATCTCAGATACGAAAATGAGCCTTTATGGTTGGAGATAAAGGTTGTATTTGTGAATTGGCTAACGTTTATTTAAAAGTAACCCCACGTGTAAAAAGCCGGTCATTGATCTGTTCAACCACCACGAGACGACACAAAAAAGTTTGATAAAACCTTTTTGGGCGACCTTCTTTGTAGTGACGTCACAGTCGAAACATTCGTATTAAAATGGGTCGCAGGTTACATTACATTCGGGATACGTGTGAAGACATTTAAGTTCGGTGAAATTCAGGTAACAATACCTACTGGCAAGCGTGACATACGTCACAATTATGCTGCGTTGGTCTAAGACTTTTGAATACAAATATAAGTTTTGTTGTATATGTTATAAGTTGCAATATATGCATTTTTGCAATTTCTGCAAAATAATATATAGTCAAATTTTCATAATGACTATATATTATTATCGTCATTGCTTTTGAATCTGGGATAGCCATCCAAAAGGAATGTGCAGATAACTGAGATGCATACCTCAAAAACTGGTGGTGTGGAATAAGTGTTGATAAAATGATATGGATTGGAAATTCTCCTATTTCTAAGATAAATAAGGCTAAAAATTGAATTATGCTTAGAATATTGCTTGAAAGAAATTTGATCAATAAGGAAGTATCATATTCAGACATTATTTAAATTTAATTCCTTCCCCCTCTTAAGTGACCAAAGAAAATATTATCACTAATTTAACAGATTCAATTAATATTTTAAGATTGTGCCTTTACAGAGCCTTAGAGATTACAAGGCAAATACCAATTAAATTTCAATTTTTGCTCTTCTGAGTAAGTGAGGCAAATTGTGTTTTATTGCTTATAATTAAAGGAGCAAAATTATGTGCCACTGCTTGTGCTCTTTAATTAATTAAACATTATAGAAATGTTCTTGTAAAGGTGTTTGTAGAGGGTATTAGATGATGTTTTAAGTGTCATCCTGCTATCTTGTAGGGGGTGAGCAGAGCTTTGGGTGTCACATTTCATTAAGTATGCTTTAATACGGTTTTATACTTATTGCCTTAAATAACATTGCGTGAGTTTTGCTGCAGCTTTTCATTTTATGCCAATATTCCATTGGCCTCGTCTTTTTGGGGGCATGCGTCTTTCTAACAATTGTTACTTGTTCTTTAATCAAATCTATTTTGCGCTAAAAATTTACTTACTTCATATTTATCCATTTCTTGAACTAAATAAAATCTTTTTGATTTCGGCCTAATGTTAACCTCAGAGAAAAAATTATCTAACATTTCTATTCATAACATCATCACTGATCTAACCACTACACAATTAACAAAAACTATTTCTGAAAAATCCCCGCCATTTTGTCGTCGAGGTCACAAAATATAATATAGGTACTTACCATTACGCTATCGCAGCTCGGAGAGCCCTTACAGGCAGTTTAATGAGACGTCGTGTGCCGAGATAACGTGATTACAGATTATTTTGTTTCCACACTCCGCCTAACCATCCACCTTGAATTACTGTTAGAACGCGTTAGAATATTAATAAGGAGATTTTCAAGCAAATACCTATTTATTAAATAGCTAAGGTTAATTAAAATGAGTGGAATGGTGTTACTCTGTAATTTCTGTGATCAGAAGGATTTTTTGTAAATTATTTTTCGTGGAAAAATGTTGACGATCAATGTTTTTAAAGTGGTAATCAACCTTTCTATTATTAATGTTGAAATGTAACTTAGTCTATTAGTACTGGGGTTTTTTCACATTTGTCTGTGTACTGTAGAGTTAGAAATATCTTAAAATTACCGATAATATTTTAACTAATAATCATAAACTATCAACACAGTTATCTACTATATGCTAACGCAGTTCTCACTACACAATCACGTAAACAAGTAAAACTGACAAAACCCAAATTACATT
Source organism: Trichoplusia ni (assembly GCF_003590095.1). NCBI lineage: Eukaryota > Metazoa > Arthropoda > Insecta > Lepidoptera > Noctuidae > Trichoplusia > Trichoplusia ni. The sequence goes on from NC_039499.1 coordinate 5,585,725, forward strand.
CCCAATAGAGAATTAATTAAAATTCAATTAAATTCTCCACAATTTGACATATTCCGATGCTGAGTACTTTGACGATATATTAAGTTATTTGATGTCAAGAGCACGCTCCGTTACATTTGAGAAACTAGCGCCGTGCCGCGGTGTTGCTTGAGGAGCGATCATTTTTTTTATGTTTTAAAATTACTAACACCGTTTCAGGTTTTGTCGTGAAAAAAGAAAGAGATGGACATAATAACTTGGACTTGCGTATATATTGATAAGATATACATAACTGTAAATTGTACATCTCTATGACAAACTCTCGTTTGAAAGTATAGAATAAATAATAGATAAATGATTAAACATTACTGTTTTCCCTAGAAAAGTTATCTAACCTTCTATGGGTTACGTACTTGTATAACGCGTGGTTTAACTTGTTCTGACGTCAGTAACGTATAGTGGCCACAGCTCAACAGAAACCTCTGCCAAACTCTTCACTTAAACACGATGATTGATTACATTTCATAAATAAACACCATTAACTAAACGCCACGAGTATTTCTCAAGTCCGCGGTCCATTCAACAGCCGGCCATTTATACAAAAACACTCAACAGCTATCATTTATAAGGGATTTTTCGTTTGAGAGCGTCGCAGTAATAGATGAGTACAGAATTCAATATCATTACTTATCTTAAAACTTTGATAAATTGTACACGTACAAGCCGCGAAGCGCGGTACACCTGGCAGACAATAAAGTAATGGACGCCCTACATTGCTCGCTACATCCCATCCGTTGATTAATGGATCGCAGCGGGGCCGTCGGTCGATACGATAATTTGAGATTGGCTCCGGTTGAAGCTGATATATGGGTAGGAGTGAACTCAGCATTGAACTTGCTGAGTAATCTACATTTTCTTAATCTGGATTTGTATTTTTTTCTTGTTTTGATAGAGGCCGATGTTAGTCAAAGGATCTATTTCATTATGTAAGAGGAAAATCGGGATGTTTTGGTAGTCGGTAGCTTGACCAAACCTAATTAACCTAATTAAAGTAGCAAGAACCTACTTACGACTTGATATTGCACTAAATCTTGTCCTGCCAGCCTTATCATTAATAAAATATTCAAAAAGTATTTTAAAGATGTCAAGTATTCTTCAACACAACATTAAAAAAAATACTATTCGAACGAATTCTTAAAATTTTCGAAACTTTATTACTTTATAACATTAACATTTCGACCTAAATAAAATACTCCCTACTAGGTTCCATTAGAAGCATTCTTTATTTGGTAGAGCCTATAAAAAGCCAAGGTTCAACTGAGCCCTCGCACTGCCTTTCTAGGGAGTTTATTGTAGATAACACGGTTCTCTCCGGACCTATTAACATTCTCTGGCCCTGCACATTACTTGCGAACCTCCCTGGGATATAAATCTTGTGTTCCCGGTTCATTAATACTATCAATAAGGCTCATAATACGCTGGACTTGTAACGGAATTTGAGTAGGACTTTACTTTGTTGTGTTAAGAAAGGTGCAAGTTATTTTATGTTTTAAGAAGGCTATAAAACAAATATTATACGAATACAATATAACAAATATTAAACGGCACAGTTGAAATGGATTTTAATACACCACTTTTCATAGAAAACCAGGTTTGCTTAATTAAAAAATACATGTTGATGCTTCTTTCACAACTCAGTGATGAAGTAAAACTTGAATTCCGGGAAGTAAAATTATAAATATCTAGACTTCCTGACGATTTAATATCGGACTTCCTTTCATTTCAGCATTTTACAGTCAGGCTTTCTTTCATAGTGAAAATCTTCAGCATTTTATACAACTGTAAAAAGGACAGCAATAACCTAAAAACACAGGACAGCGGCCGAGGTGGGAGCGAGAGGCAAATATGAACCGTGGTATACCAGCTTCTACTATTGTTAGCAGTTCTCCTATTTATAAGACCGTACACTTCTTGATGACATGGATAGGCTAGTATCATATTTCGCCCAACAAATGAACGATGAGATATCCAATGGCGACAAAAAAGATTAAAAAAAATTGAAGCGCAACGAAATGGCAAAAGAAATTTCAATCAATAGGTAAATATGTTACTTTATTTTTTTTTACATCATAAACACAAGAAAATCCTTTTGAATCACTCTTTATTCGTCCAACTCTTATCAGCTAGCGTTTGAACTGCAGATCTAATAACATTCTTAAGGCCGGTATTCCGGTTCCCATCAAAGTAAATCTTCACGTTTGCTTCATTAATTCCGTGAATGTGTTGTAATTGATTCCTGGTATCGCAAACTGAATTACAACAAAGGAGAAATCTTAATTAAAAGGTCTATGCTGATTAAAATAGAAATGGTCTTAAGGTGGTCTAATTCGAATGAAAAAATTACAACTGCGATTTTTCCTTGCAAAATATGTCAACCAATCAATCTTCTATTTGCCAACCAAGTGTACATTAGGTCTTAAATATCGATACGTAATACGTATAATAACACAAAAAAATCGAAAAAGTTCTTTTTTTCAGTATCTCGAAAAACGCACATAAACACTTGAAAAAGTTTACACTCCGGAGTCATATGTAACCTAATAAAACCACATTAACATTGGCTCTTGGCAAGACCAGGCTACTTACTGCGTACATTGAAAACAATTATTTTAAATTATGTTCATATAAAAAGCCACAGTCTTTACACTAACATGAGAATGTCACCGTTGATTTTGGTTTTCACTGACGCGCTTCTATTAGGCCACTCTTACAGCCATCTTGTGGACTAGATATTGCAAATCGAAGACCAGCTAAGTCTTCGATTACTTATATACGAAAACCTTTGAAATCACAGAATATAAATGTTCTTAACGTTCCCAAATTACTAATATCAGACCATGAAAAATCGTATTACTGGCTAGAAACACTTATTTAAAAGTAGGTCAAAAAAGAATAAAAAAGAGGTGTAAAGAATCATAAATTAAAATAAAGAATAGTTCAAAAAGTTTTGCATTGATGTTTTTTTCTTGTTATGATAGCGACATAGCGCGGATTCCATTTTGGCATGCAGGCTCGCACTCGCGCGCTGGCAGGGCTCCAAGCACGTCTCCTAGGTATTCACGTATGCCGCAAGGTGTAAGCGCCGGCGATGGAATATTAACAAATGTGTAGACCATGTAATGAGGTCGTTTAAGCTACCTGTGGGTCTTGTTGTGGCCAGTTGTTGGTCACATTATTGTTGTTTAAGATGTTAATATCGTTGTTAGAGGACTTTGCATGGTGTTTTTTTGTGAGAATGTTTTTTTTTAATTTATGAAATATTTTCTTTTATTATCTTACTAGCTCTGCCTTCTAAAATATTTTTCCATGCTCTAATCTCATTTTCATGTGCTACATTGATTTTCATACGAAAACCTTTCTAGTTTACGTTCATATAGAAAATCAAACGAATAAAATCTTCCTTTACGTTTTAATAAAAACATTGAATTAATTTCCTCCAGTTTCATGAAAATCAGTGCCGACTATGAACGACCTCATAATTTAACATTATTCAAATTTTCAATGAAAACGCTCATATTTTGCGCTTTACGTAGCAGGGCACATAACTCACGACGCATCCAAACAGAGGTCGCCACAGCACTCCGCCGTCAGCACCCTAAATATGTCACCTACATTTTGTACGCATTAATATATCTCAATTATGAAAATGACCTAGAACTATTTTGCTAGTGCTGTGCTTTTGAAGTTAGGGAGAACTGAATTTGAAAATGTATTTATACTTAAGTGGATGCAAAGTAGGAATAATTTCAAAATATTACTTTTTAGTTAAAGTATGGTTATTCATTGTGACCTTTACGGGCGTTGCGTAATAATACTTAAAGTAGTCGCCGATTGCATTAAAATTTAAATCACCTGACGTTTCAACACTGTTTGATTTATTGATTGAAAGAGTATAAACCTTTATTCATTTCCAAAAAGACGCGATATTTGGACTAAAATTAAAGACCACTTACTTAAAATTTGCATTTAAAGTACTGAAAACGGATTAAAACGCAAATCATACGTAAATCCAAGTTCTTAAAATTTGGTCGTCTAATTCGAAATTCATGCGTTCATTTACATAATTTTATATCAGAGTATATATAATATATGTTATAGAGTGTCAAGAGAACAAGCCATTATCCTAATCCTAATGTAGAAAACAAATTTCGCATTACGTATGCAAATACTGTATTTAAATATCTCTCGGGTTTTATTGCTTTTATTTTCAAAGTGAAATTGACTACATATTGCTTTTTGAAAAATGTTACATTTTGACAGCCGAACAATTGCTTGATAGAAAATTTTAAATAAGTAAATGAAGCAAAAATTTGCTAACGATGTATGGAGTCACAAAAATAACTTGGAAACCCGATACAAGAGAAAATACAACTCGAAATTTTCCAAATAATTAGGTGATAGCACATACTTGTATTCGCCATGTAGTACATACGCCTACATCCATATAACGTATGTTTCCAAAAATAGGCAAAAACAAAGAAGTTCACATTACGTGCAAAGTCCCCCCTCCTCCCCCTACTTTACGATTAGCACGTCCCACGTTTATTCGTATCCTCTCGCATTTGCGCCAAAACGTCTGACTCTACCAAGAATTTCTGAAAATGCAAAATTAATGGGTACTTAACTTTCCTGCCTAACCAACAAAGAAACTTTTGAATACTCGATAATCTGAATCAAGCGAGCAGTTCAAAGCCCACAATTACTCGTTAACTAACCGCTGCTTGAAGCACTCCCAACTAATTTACATACTTTCTCACTTCAATATTTTTTCATTATCTTTTAATTAGTTGTTCAGACATCTTAGAGTGGGGTCAGTAAGCCTGAGTGAAAGAAAGAAAAAAACAAAAGAATGCGCCCACAAAGATCCATTAAATAATTTTCTTGCTTTTTACTTCTTCTCGGGCCTATTGTTACAACTGCATTAAATATTATTTATTGATACAGTGCGGGGGGTAAATATCAATTTAGCACGTTCGCGGTACCAGGATAATATAAAATATGAGGAGAAGGATTTATGGGGCGTGGTGAGCGGCTTGGGACGATTGCGGATCCCAGCGCTGGGACATATAAATTCGGTGTTGTGTAATACACTGTTTCTTTGGGTAATTTATGGTGTTTGGATGGCGTGTGTGATTAATTTCTGTACGGATTTGCCGGTGCGTGGTGTCAGGTGTTTCCACCCTTTTTACGTAAATGAAATATCGGTGAAGCTACATCATTGTTATCTTGCGTTGGCTTCATGGTTTTTTCAGCGTGTTTTATATTGTTTTAAGACTTTCTTGAATGAAAATTGATGTGTGTTTTTTTTCATGCGAACTTCGAAAACCTTAACTAAGACAAACAGTGCACACATGATGTTATTATTTTTGCTTTTAGATTGTTACCAATAGTATTGCCATGCGATGGCGTTCTGAAAACCCTGAAACCTTTCCTTGAAAATGACATTTACTCGTAAGCCACTTTTCTTAAACTTGGCACTAAACTTTTTTAGGGTGACTTCAACTAAATAAACATATAATAATATAATATATTATATGTTTATTTAGTTAAAGTCAAAGCACATTTAAATAAAAATATTTCATATCCATTCACAGTACACCCGTCATATAATTGTCGGTCTGTCGCGCAGTAAATTGAGCACATCAGCTGATCAGCGAGCTGCCCTGAATCTGTTCCCGCTGACGTATTGACGTCACATCGAGCACAAAGGATGCCGGCAAAATGGCCGCCCGATATAATAACAGGCTTCAATGGAATTTAATTATAGTTTTATAACACAAAGTCGGAGCAAATCCAATTACTTGATTATTTTTTGTGAGAGTTTATTTTGTAAGCATTTTCGGAATGATTGTCTATTTTCAAAGTAATGTATTTTATAGATTAAAGAGATTTTCACGTAACCGTCAAAACGTTCAATCATTGATACAAAATCTACATAATCAGTGAAAAAAACTATATTTATTAATTTCACTTTAAGAACTTTATATTTGTACTAACTACAAACATACAAGACATTATTTTTTTATTGATCTTACAGAATAACAAAACATTACAGGGATTTTTCGAAAGAAATATACGACGAAAAAAAAACGTCAAGGAAATCCCATAAATAACAGCACAAGCAAGTCTCGCTAACCAATGGCAAGCCAGAACCCCATACATAATAACGACATGTTATAAATCCGAAAAATTCTTTTGTTCAAACCTGAGTAATAACGAATATCAGAGACAATAACATTAAATCATCCCTTTTCGTATTTTTTACAACCCTTGCTCCAGAAATAATACAGGATCGTATTTTTTTCATCTCTTCCAGCTATAAAAGTTTCGATGACTAAGATTTAGGGATTGGATGAGCTCGTTTCGAAGATTCGTTATTAAACCCTCTGACAAGGTAGAGTGGGCTAAAGGCAGTCTTACAAAGACTGAAATGTATGACGAAAGCTTTGGAACCTAACAATAAATTCATTACATTGAAACGGTTATTAATGTATTCAAGACCCAACAAAACACTTTTTTGATAAAAATGCAAATATAGATTTAAGAAAATAATAAAGTACTTTAACCTACAAAATGTCAGGCTATCTTAAATTAACAAAATTAATCCAATCGCCTAATAGTGTCGATTTAACGCGAAACGCGTCAAACACGCGATTTGCGTTAATTAATTCGTATTGTTCGTGTAAAACATTTGTTGGCGTATTAACTAATGCCTCTCGTGCACGATCATATTGCGTCACGTTACGCATTAATTGAATGCGTGCGATTAAACATCTATGTTCGATAAATTCTAATCGAATTTTGTCGCCGAGCAAACAAAGACCGTCCAATAAACGTATTTTAATTGGAATCAAATAAAAAAAATACATACATAATACTAAAATCCACTTTGTAATAAGCAGTTGTATGGTGCACTTTACATTTACATTTAAAGCTATTTTTAAATGCTATCAAATATAAACCGTGGTACTATCAAATCTAAAAGTCGTAGCATGTTTGCTACGGCGTAGCAAACATGCTACGGTACGGTACTACGACTTTGTTGAATCCTCTAGAATATATACGTCGTTTGATCATTTGAAGAAGAAATCGTACATGTCTTGTTAATACACTTAGTTCTAATACAAAATACGAATAGATTGCAAATGGGTCCATGTTTGAAACCGAGTTGTGCAATTTTAGTGTAATGGATTGCTTTAAGGTAGAGCAGTAAAGGAATTGAGAGAAGATGTATATCGCATTTAATGTCAATATTACACACATTACTTTATACTTTTATCATTATTCCATAATAGTTTACAGATTTGCGCTTAATTCAATTAAATAGAAGATTAATTTTTAGAACCGAAATTCCTGGCAAAATTCTGATTTAAATGAATTTAAATTACCTAGTTTAATACTCAAAACTCAATGCCGGCCATCGCAGCAGTGCCTGCATTATCTATCATATTGGAGGCGGCGTCGAAGCCTGCGTCCCCGCGCTCTCTTTATCAACTACTTAAGTTTTACTCCTCCGGCACATTTATCACGGTGCCAGCTAAGATTTATTCGCTACACGCGCCGATGCCTTATATGATTTTTCTAGCGAAAGATTTCTTTAAATCTCAAGTTTAATATTGAATAGAAACAGTTTAAATCAAATTTATATGAAAAGCGTTTTCAAAAAATAATTGGTTTTAAACTGTTCTTATCAGTTTATCACAAGTCAATAATTATTTTATTAATTTAATCATCATTACAGTTGCAGACAGGACTTTTAGAAGGCATCTGAAAAAAATTTCAAATGAGAATCCTCCAACATCCTGTCCGTATGTTATATGTCGAAACAAACACTAAGATATACGATACACACTTCAATAATTCTCATCCACTACTAAAATACTTCAAAACCTCCGCTGCAGTGCACCAATCAATTTCTAATAAAACATAGTTTCTACATTACATTAATCAATTGCAAGTTCTGTTACAAGCACTGAGAGCTAGACGTGGACCTCACATCCATACGCCAAGACTTATGTAGTCTCGACACTCCATTTGTCTTTAGATCGCCACATTTATACAGCATGGCTGGGACTGAACCCCTATATATTTTGAGATAGATTCAGTGATCTGGACCACGTAAACTTTGGCTCAGAAAATGTGTTTGGATTTTTAGCAAAAATAAAATAGCTTTAGAGTCTTCTTACTAAAAGTTTAAAAACTAATTTTTCATTTAGTAAAAAGAACCTAAAATTAATAAAATCTTATAATTGTAGACGGTACAAAGTTTTGAAACTTTGTAATTCAATTAAAACTGGATCTATCTTTAAATTAAATTAGTTATATTTCAAAGAAAAACATTGGTGATCGAAAATGTAAAAAAAATATATATCCATGTGCTTAACTATAAACCAATCCGATCGAACTTTAAAATTCTGTTAATATTAATCATACAGACATATGTACGTTCAACAACAATATTAAATTAATCCAAAAAATAAATCCAACATTTAACCGAACCCCAAAATGCTAACTCCTAAAATAGTTTGTAGCTAGTCACTCCGATTCACGTCTCGGCTTAACTCGTACACAATTTGTCACTGAGACCGACCGCAAAGCATTTATCCCGTACTGGCTGCGAAGCGCCACAGTCGCTGCACTCATTCACTACTGTTTATGCAGGACGAGTTTGTCCCAAAGCGATGAAAGCGCTGCACTCACTCACTACCATCCGTTTGATTGGGACACCAGTGTTTGTGTTAAATAAATTCACTGAATACTTTATTTGGGACGCACGATTAGTTTAATGGACGATGCGAATCGGTTAGCTGATACGTAGAGAGTGTAAACATGTGATTTTTGAATAGTTTTTTAAAAGTTTGCTTTGCACTGCGATAGCTGTGTCAGCCGTCATATTTTTATTATATTTGTGAGCAAAGCGAAACAAAATTTAATTGAAATTTAGTGTACAGGTATTGTGTAGTAGCAGTGTTTCAGGCAACAAAAATTATGTAAGTGTTAAGGTAAACATGTTAAATTACATTTTGATTTCATTTTAATCATTCGATCAATTAACGACTACACTTCATTCTACATTCAATCTCCTAAAACTTACAATAGCATTATCGTAATCACATCGTTCACTCCAAAGTTGTTCCCATTGATATCAGTCATACTTAATCAGTGTAACAGCTTATCGATAATTACGTTTAATATATTACCTTTGTCATTTGATAAATCACTGCATGTAGTCATGGGTAATTATATCCCTCAGGTAATTAATGCATCGCATATGATATGTAATCGGATACAGCCGAGTTAGAAATTATTATTTGGAATTTAAAATTGATTAGGTCAAATGAGTGATTAGTCGTTTAGCGTCATCATTTCAGACTTATCATTATGAAGTCAAGCATGATTTGGAATGGATACTGAGTTATATCAAATCAAATCAAATCAAATCAAATAATTTATTTTACGAATATGTGTACATAATAAAGATGTTAAGGTTTAAAATAGTTCTATAACATATTCCGCCATTAGGCATGCAAAATATTAAATATTAAAATACAAAATAATAAGTTCAAAAGTAACTATAAAATACAAATTCTAAAGACAAATACATATAACTAAAACAATAACAATGCAAAATAACAAATGTCAAAACTTATCCTCTAAATATTCTCTAATATCATAGTAGCATTTACTAATAAGAAATTCTTTGAGTCTTTTTTTAAATTTATCAATAGTATCAATTTTCACAATGGAATTGGGGAGTTTATTATACAATTTTGGTGCCATGCAAAATAGGCTTTTATTTAAAAGAGTGGTTCTACTAGGTTGTACTTTTATTTTATGACTATGTCGATTACTACGCAGTGTTTCATATGAATTTAAATTATTTTTTACAAATACAATGACTTCAAAAATATACAAGCATGGCAATGTAAGAACTCTCAGTGACTGGAAATAAGATTTACAACTATCATATTTATCTAATTGACACATCGCGCGAATGCATTTCTTTTGTGATATAAATGCGGCATGCCTATCTGTTGAGTTTCCCCAATAAACTAAACCATATCGTAAAGTTGAGACTACGTACGCATGGTATGCTGTCAGAATAGTGGATGTGTTTACTGTTTTTGCTAACATGTGTAACGCATATGAGAATTTATTTAATTTGGTACATACAGACTCAACATGTATCTTCCAATTTAGATTGCAGTCAACATTTATACCCAAGAACTTTGCAACCGTAACTTCTTTAACTGGCTGACCACAATAATTTACACTAATGTCTGGTATAAAAGAATTACCTGTATTTCGGAAAACCATCAAATTAGTTTTACTTAGGTTTATAACAAGGTTATTTGCTTTCAACCAATCAATAATATTTACTAAACCATTATTTATTTCCGATTCCAGCAGTTTAGAATCTTTATTTGAAAACATAACTGTACTGTCGTCGGCAAATAAGACCATTAGAGAGTTTATTACCTGGGGGAAGTCATTTATATAAATGAGGAATAATAATGGTCCTAATACACTCCCTTGAGGGACACCGTATTTTATGTTTTGTACATTAGACTTAAATGTTAGTTCTTGCTTTTGTCTTGGACATATTTTTGTGATTACAGTAACTTGTTTTCTTTCATTCAGGTAGGACATTATTATGCCTAGTGCGTTGCCCCTTATACCATAGGCGTTAAGCTTTTTTCTAGGATCTGATGGTCTACGTAATCAAAGGCTTTTGTTAAATCCATGTATAAAGCACACACAGGAGTTTTTGAGTCTAATTTCTTTGTGATATTAGCTAAAAATTTATAAATTGCCATATTAATAGATTTATGTTTACGAAAACCCATTTGTTCTTCTGCTAAAATTTTATTCCTCTCTAAGTAGCTATTGAGATTTTCATATATAACTTTTTCTAGTACTTTAGATAGTATTGGGATGAGTGCTATGGGTCGATAGCAGGCCATGTTCTCTTTGTCCTCTTTCTTAAATAATGGTTTGATAATTGTGGTTTTTAATTTATTAGGGTAGATACCATGAAAAATACACAAATTAAATATATGACTTAATATTGGTGATATTATATTACTAACATGCTTTAATACTTTAGTAGTGATTTCATCATAGCCTGTACTATTAGTATTTTTGAGGGATAGAATAATGCGTTTAATGTCATTCGGTGTAGTCGGATTTAAGAAAATAGAATTGCAATTATTATAGATTGGTACATTATTTTTATTTGAGATATTTAATGTCAAAGGTTTAACTTGATTAATAAAGAAATTATTAAATTCTTCAGCAATTTCACTAGGATCGGAAATTATTTTACCATCCTTTTTTATTTGTTTAATCACATCCCGTGGTAGATTAGTTTTATTTTTATTTATTATTTCCCAAGTAGCTTTTGATTTGTTGGATGCAGTACTTATAAGATAATTATTTTGGGATTTTTGAGTAAGTTTAATAATTAAATTGAGTCTTTTGGAATAAGCTTTAAATTTAGATTTATCAATTTTATTTTTTGTCCTCCTGTACTGCCATAATAACCTTCTTTTCTGTTTTGAGCATTGTTTTATGCCTTTGCTGATCCATTTAGGACGTTTTCTAAGTGATATTTTTATTCAATCAGTAAAACTAGTCAAGAATGTGGGCTGTTGTTAAATGTTGTGATTAGGTAATGAAAGAAGATAAGCAAGAAATCAATGTTTTGTCATTTTGACGAACTAATATAAGACAGTAAGACGGTTACAGTGATAGTTCGAATTTAATTTCAGAGTATTTTGAAAAAACCCTACAACCTACAAAACAATACTGAATCGATTGTCCATGCAAAAAAAAACAATTTATAATTTAAGCTTATAATACTCACAATAAAAACTCGGATTTGTTTCGCGAGCTTGAACACGAACTGAACGAGCGTTTCCAATATCGCAAGCAATCTAACACAATAATCCGAATGTTACCGAACTAATCTTTTATTTTCATCCCCAATCTAAGCTGTGTCATGGACGTATTACGTTAATGCTGTGGAATCCAGTCCAGTCATGCGCCATGTAATGCTTTCAATCATTCATCAGCCGTGAGGATATAATGGTTCCGTAGTTACGCGAATATTGGATAGATTAGTGCAAGGTTTGGTGCAAGGGTTAAACATGTTGCTGTTTAGCCTACATCGTATGTATTTATATTTGAAAATATTTTTAATTTCAAATTCTTAAAAAACTCAATATAAACTCAATATAACTCGTGATTTTGGTAAATTCGGTAAAACATATTTTACCGACAAATTAGAGGGAAATCTATTTAAATATTTCTTAAATTTGAGGTCCTAAAGGACCACGACGTCTCAAAGAATAACTTTTGTAGTTTTGAAAGAGGCACTAAACAATGCTATATGTTGTGCCGTCTTGCTTTCCCAAATAACAATGAGGCAGTGCAGAAACCTGCAGATATCCCGTGGCGCTGGCGCACACAATGAAAGAGGCCCGGAGCACTTTTCATCGGGCGAAGACCGACATATCCACACGCCGAAGAAAGAGTGTTCGTTGGAAGTACAATTTGTGACATGTACCAACCTCCAGATGCGGCGAGCAGGCCGTGCGCGCGAAGCAGCGCCAGCAGCAGCAGCGGCAGCAGCGGACGGCGCCGCATGCCGCGCGACACCGCTGCGCCCGCGCCGCGTCGCCGCTCGCCCCCGCGGTCGCCCTCACCTGCAACACAAACAACATCATTAGCAAAGTTTTATAACAGTATAAACAAGCTCATATATTAGTCTTTATCTATTTAACTATTAAGGATTCATTTTCTGATTTTTAAAATTCACATAATAGATTTTAGGCATCTCAAATTAAAATAATAAAACCATAACCTACAGTATAATGATTAATGATTTCCAATTATTACCGATAGATGGCGACTTGCCACAAAGTATAATAATATACTACGAAACCATATTTTGAGAAACCAATAATTCATTTTTATGAACGTTACATAACTCAGGGAGAATCTCAATGAAGGAAAAATACCAACAAAACAAACCGTTACAATTCAATTATTCACACTTGCCTTCAGTTCGAAATTAGCTTCGATACCACAAAAGAAACTCGTACAAAAACATAGTACTTGTCATTGTTAAATATTATTCACATGGAAAAATCTGGCGTCTTTCACTTTGGAAAAATGGATCAAATTCCATTAAATATTTGTAGCAAGGGTTCGGACAAAAGAATTTTCTGAATATTTCGTATAAGATCTAACAAACTTTGGTTGGTATGGTAACGTTGGTACGTTGGTAATGGTCCACCGATAATCCCGCATAAGAGTTCAAGTGATGTGTTTGGAATGCTTTATGAAGCAACATAGCATAAGAACTACTCAAGAAATGTTTGGTCTAATCTGTGTAGAAACGGGTTTAAAACCCGTATCAAGAAATCTGTCGGATTTTCTTTTGTTTCTCGTTCCACCCAAATTGATCCCAAAACGCCATAGCGAAACAAGTGAACCGTATATCACCCTCCATAAAACAATGCACACCATATTTTCTTTCAATTTCAAGATAAACCTTATCGTGTTTGTCCAAATCAAACGTTACATACAGAACGTCAAATCGAGTTTCGAACAGATAGAAAAAGCTGGATCGTGAAGTGGAACATTGTCTGAATCAATCGGTCGGGCTCAATATCGAACGAAACAGCGAGGCGCGGCCTGTTGTTTGTAATTGAATTGTCAGTTTATTGGACCCTGGCGAGCGATCGGACTTCAGGAATCGAGAGAGGAGCGACAGCGGGATCGATACGAAAATATCACTTTTAATCGTGTTTCTAGAATTTCTTAAAGTGGTCCTTTGGTACGAATTGAGTGGTACTTTATTACCGTACCAAAAATACTTATCAAAATATCCACTCCTGTTTTTGTCGCTTTTAATGTATCTTCTGCATTCTGTACCTGAGATTGAGATTGAGAAATAAAGTAAAGATAAATTCAAATATCACAGAGATATCTCAATATCCCTTTCCCAAAGTCGCACGCTTTCGCAACTTGTCCGGGCTGTGACCCCGGGCGGAAAACACCTTTAGATAAAAAAAGAGATTCTCCAAAAAGGTCCCGTGCTGGGTTCTAAGACATTGTTGTGTAACTGCTTTACACACTCACAGTCGACCCGGACAAAATATTTCCATAATATTTCGCACAACGCTTTGTTAAATGGATCAAAATTTGTATCGTCTTTTGTTTACGTGTGTTATCTAACTTATTGCTTTCGTGAATACAGCTTTTAGCTATAATCATTTTTTTATAAAATTGTTTGTTAATGCTAGAAGAGTACAGATCAATAGACTTAGCATGTTTGCAAACATGACATCAAACCTTGCATCAGACATTAAAAAAACGCTCGTAATTATAAAAGTTACGAAAATAATTTCTTACTATAAAAACTTATGAAAACGAATATTAATCTTCATTAGCAGCGACATTTATTACTTACATGATTTATGAAATTAAATGTTCTTTCCCTCGAACAAACTAATATAAAAGTTATTGTTTGAGGCAACTTTATTATGAACGTAACGGAGCGTCTTATGAAAAGAAAATGCAAGAACGACATTTTAAAAAGTATCTTCAGCTTTTTCAATACCTGAAACAAGTTTGCTGACAATAGTTCTATTCTATTAAATATATTCATACTTGTATTAAGGGTCAAAATAGAATAAAACAAAATGTAAAACAAACGATTTTACCAAGAAACCGTGATCACGCAAATGTAAGAAAATGAAGACCATTACGTTATATTACGACCCGCTCAAAGAGACGAGTAAATCTCAATTTTCAGCGTAAGTATCCGTAAATCAACTAAATATTGTCCATTTTCCGAATACCCGTATGCCATAAAAACCAGGGCCCGAACTGCATACAAACGCCCCATTTCTCGTGAACAAACGTGAGCCCCTAACTCGAGGACACATCATTAGGCAAATCGCCTTCTGACTTGACGATAGCTGACTCGACTCAAGATATATAGCTGATGAATTAATCATATTCGGTCAAAGCTTCTATCTAAGTGTAAATGAAGGAAAAATTCTTAAAGGACCAGACGTACGAATCAAAGGACCAAAATTTCGGCTCCGTGTTAGTCAGCGCTATTCCTTTTGTTTGAAGAATTTTGATGGATCGGGCTTGTGCTCTGATTTACATGCCGAGTGTTTTGGAATAAATGAGGGGAAAGAAATAGTAAATAAATGTATAGTGGGAGTAACGCTGCGTGTTTCTTTTGTTTACTTTAAATATTGCGCTATAAAAAAATGATAAACGAAGCAAAATATCTTGAATGTCTTGAACAGATATAACCTTTTTGTAAGATCTGCCTTTTTATTGTTCTATCATCGTAAACCATTATGTTAATTACCTTGCTGTACAGAACACTGAACAACACTAAAAACCAAAGCTATTCAAATAAACTCTCAATGATTGCAGACATCATTCATCAGGTGAACTACAAAGTCATAAAAACGCTCATAAAACGTATGCTATAAAGCAGTTTTGTGTACTCAAGTGACATTAGTGCCATTACAACAAAGCAAAGGACAGAAGTTCGCTAATAACACATAACGTTGTGTGCCTTCGACTTTCAGTCCCGGCTACCCGAGCAATGCTGGCGAGGCACTAACTTGTTTGTTCTTAAGATATGTTGCTACCCGGTTTAATGTCCTTCAGTACGACAAATAGGGGTCATTTAGTTCTTAAGTCTTTAAATCAGTGTGTTTTACGAATTTCCTATTACTAAGCATCCAAGACAATCTTGTGAAAAAATCATGTAAAAACATTGCTTAGGAATGCGCTGACATGCGACGGCTGCGAGTTGTTTTTTATTTGGAAATTAAAGTATTACTTTGACTTATATTGAAAAAATAATAACATGGTGTCCAGAGAGAATTTAATCCTCCTGGAACCTAAACAAGGTATATTAAGTGGCTATTCGGATGGCGTAGTAGGCATAGATAGCGCCATTAGTGCAAACTCTTGGCGTGTTTGATAATATCGTATTAAGTAATGGTTTTTTACTACAAAACATTACAAGAAAGATGGTCAGTAGAGTTTTGCAACCCAAATGTAATCGTTCAGATGATCCATCATCAAAAACATAAGTTTTAGATACTGAAAGAAATAGAATGTCAAACGCAATGTCTGAAAATATCCCGGCCTTATTTGAAATCTAGACTTACAAAAACTAAGTGCCAATTTGGTGGGACGATCACAAAACGTTCTAGAAAAGTGATCTGTATAATATGAGAGGATGAAAATTGTTTGCTGTGATTTTGTTACAACTTAATCATTTACAACTGAATACCCGTCTAATTACAGCGGTATTTCAAATCAGTCAATATTGTATTATGAAGTTTTACTCATCCAACGAAGGAAAAAAATTCAGACCCAATTCTATTAAAAACATTGACCATACAGGGTGAAAAATGGCAAAAGAGTCCGTTGACCTTCAGGGACCATTGAAGACAAAACTACAAAGTTAGTCCTTTCACCAATTAGGTTTCAAACAACAGCAGAAACATAAATTGCATCGTTTATTTACGATGACGTGTACGAAATATTACTCTCATACTTGCACTTGTCCCCTAAATACTTTCCCGGGACATCGTTCATCGTCCCGCTTTCTCCTGGACGCCTGCCAACGCCTGCCTTAATTACGACTTGATTTTAGAAATGCGTTTCCAGTTTCATAGGATTTCGACCTGCGAGCAAAGTGTCGTATGTTTTTTGGGTAGTAAGTTATTAAAAATGTGTTTACCTTTGTTCGCATTTACAATTAATGTGATATTTTTTTATTCGCAGCGAAGATTTTCAATCAGCTAAATGCAACTCATAAACATAGCCAAATAAATGTAACAAAGACCGATCAGAAAGTGATTTTTCTGAAAAGAAGCGTCACTGGCAGCATGCTATAGAATTTATGTAGAATATAATGGGATTTTGATTTCGATCGAACTCGTGCATTGGTATGCAATGGTTCTTGGCGTAAAAATTTACACCACTTGGTCTTTTTATGTTTGGCATTATTGTGGGATAATATTAACCTTAATGCCACTTTCCTTAAACATACATAATTGTACTGAGGACCAAAGTCTTGGCAAGAAGAAGTACTTTTATTTATTGTATATGATATTACGCGTGACGATGCATACATTCCATTTCTTACTGAAGCCTGACTGAGTAGAACTCTTCTATAAAAATTGGCATCACTATTATATATAGTAAAAAATAAGTGTCTATTTACTTGAACTTCATTCCTTGTGCCTCTTAACACATAGGATATTAGACCTGGTATGGCGTTAAAATATTCTTTTCAAAGTCATATTATTACCTCATGAGTGTAGTCAGTCTTACTTGAAATTTAATAGTAACACAAACGTCATGTGTTCCCTAGAAGAGCATTTAAAAATACTTAGAACTCTTCAACGAATTCTCGAAATTTGAATTCGATGAATTAAAGGACCAGTCTTTCCACAACTACTTCCCTAATAACCAGCGAAAGTTGTGACAACAAAAATAGAATCTCAATTACGATGGAGCTTAGATCCGCGTGCTCGAAGACAAACACAAGTCAGGTGCTCGCGATCTCGTGTTGGTCTTGGACCGGAGTCTAATGTAATCACAAATACATTACACCCATGCCGTTCAAGTTGGTTTAATTGAAATTCTTGGGAGTGTGCTTATGGTAATCTTGGTCTCGGGACTCGCAGACTCGTGGGACTCGGGACGGGACACTTACGTGTTCATTCACACTAGTTTGACAAGTTGCACGGAACAGTTAGGGGATGTAGATTGTCGCGATATGTAACTCTAACTTATGGATTAGTTGAAGCGAAACATTAGTTACGACGTACCACATAAGTTGGTGTCTTTGAATAGGTACTAAGTAACACTGAATTTAATCATACTTTAACTTTATTCTTGTTGAATCAGAGCTGTGTCACAGTGAGTGTAACAAGAAAATACGTTACAGTTTTCAATAGCACAAACAGGATTAAAACGAGTTCAAAGAAACTGTAGCTGTGTATTTATTCTCAAAGAAATATGCAAGACGACGATATAGCGACCAGTGAAGCTAAAAATAAAACTTATTGTTATTAAAAATGCTTAAATTCACAGTCGAAATAACACGAAAAGCATCTGCTGCTCTTCAATGAAAGAAATTTTTCATTATTTTAGTGAAAATAAAAGATTTCTTTCATAATTCTCCCAACAAAGAGACCTGTGCGGCCGTCGACGTCTCAATAACATTTAGGTTGCTTTTTAACAAAAAATGAGTAGAGCTCGCCACATCGCTGTTGTTCGGAGTCGTACCTGATATTCTGAATGATACACATTTTTTGTATTAATGGCATTGTTTTTGGTCCTTCGGTACATTTTTGAATTAATGCCTTGTTTTGGTCCTTGCGAGTTCTTTGTGCTCTTAATTAATGTCAAAACATTGAAATTGTATTGTAAGACACTGAGAAATATCCAGTACAAGATTGAGTATTACTTTTATGAACACAGAAGTATTAACCATATTAAAAAGCAATGTATGTGTGTACAGTTTTTTTTTTATATCTCATTAAAATGGCAAGCATGTATTTTATTAACACACTCATATTTTGTATGGTTCATCTAACTGTTCTTTGTCTTTGTCGGTCCCGTTACATATTATAAATTATTGATATATTCACCTATTTTCAGCTAGCACATAAATATAGAATACAAATTAGAGCTGTAGCTTCACAAAGGGAACATTATTTAGTAGCGCGGGACAGACAGGACCATTAGCGGATTGTGAGCGGCCCCTCCCTGATTATACACGGTGTACAACTGTACACAGAGACAGTTTGGACTCGCTGCAGAATACACGAGTAAGCTGCACTTGCAATTTATTATGTAATGTCACTTTAAACTGCTAAAGGCTTTGACTGTCAAGCGTTTACTATAAAATGTGTTCTTTTCTGTAATGAATCGATTCTTTAAACATTTGTAGTTACTAATAGTGAACTTGGTTTTTAATTGTTATCTGAATTTGAATAACAATATCACATTTTTATATAAAAAAATGATTTTAAAGACATACCATATTAGCTGTAATATGTGAAAAAAACAGTTTAAAGTGAACTCTAACTCAAAAACTCTAGGCACAGTTTAAAGTGAACTCTAACTCAAAAACTCTAGGTACCTTTTTAAAACAACATCGTCATCGTCCCAACATTTTCACAAAACCTCAACACTTCGCGAGACATAAATAAAACATTATTATAATAAGTTGGAAGTAACAAAACTTGTTGTAACAAGCACAAATCTTGTTTGTAACATTACCAGCAGTGTAACATTGTAACGTTGTTACAGTTGAGCCTGTAAGGTGTCTGCGGCCTTCAGAAGTCAGCGAAGAATTACGTAAATCACGAAGGTGAGTAACTGCCGGAGGGGGCATACTACTTCTTAAAGGCAGACGCTATTAGCTGTGGGAGCGTGACAGCGCTATATGTAGCGTAGAGCGCCATCCCTCTTCTATATCTGTAATATTGCTTTAAAAGGCAGTGGTAGGCCGCAGGTTTCGAGAAAACTTTGTTTCGCTTCCTCTAGTCTTGGTTAAATTTTATGTTTGTTCTGAAGTTTATATTGAAATGTGATTTGTTGTGGAGTTTTTTGTAGTCTATAGAACGTTTTACTATTTTTCTTACTAGTTTCCTGAGTTTATAGATTTCGACGTTTTGCGTTGTTCAGCAGGGTTATAACATGTTTAGCAGGGCAACCACTCTTAAAAACATGATAAAAATCAATAAAGAATAAAGCAATGTCAAATTTTTGCGTACACGCTATGCAACTACTACGTAGTACATACAATACACACTACTCTAAACGCACAGTATGCAACTACTTTGTAATTAAATTAATCGCAGTAATTTCTCCTATACCAGAAACTTCTTATACAACGCGATCAACCCAGCAAAAACTGTGCTTAAAAGATCCAAAATACCACTTCAACCTAATCTCCAGCTGGGTACCGACATTAAGTAAACGAGGCGTTTAATAACAATTCCCCGAATTATTTCAATTGAAACAGTTATCATTTACAGCCAGGAAGTCTATGTCAGCGTACATCCAACGATCCGTGCTCTAATGTTCAATTCCGATTCACTTCTCTCAGTATTTGCCTTAATAATGCGATTAAAATACTCCTTTTGATTGTTTAATTAGTGTAGGGCTTCGAACACAGCGGACTGCAACTGTTGTTATTACAGATTTTGTTTTTGAATCTACTTTTTTTTCAAAATTTTCTTTTAAAAAAGGTAATTGACACGCATGCATTTCTTTAACACAAAGAACATTTCGTTTGGACTTTCAAAGAGACAGTACCCCTTAGTTTGTTTAAAAGTTTCTTATCAAGATAGTAATAACAAAATAGACATACGAAAAAATTCTCCATCCAGCTTAAAAAGAAGACATGATATATTCTACTTATGAAATAAATGATAACATTTCATTTCAATACTTAAATTTTCACATCTTTGTAGAACAAAAATAGTTTTCACTGGTCCTTTGGTACGTGCAATATTCAAACGAACTCTCAAACAGGTCCCGATACACCAGCTCAAAGGTATTCGCTTGTTCCGCAGCCCGACAGTCTCGCGGGACTCGTAAGCTTATTAAAGATGTCTCCAGCAAAGACTGCCTTAATTCAGCAAACGACGCCCATTATTATTCGTCGGTGCTTTTTGGTGGGATAAACGGTCCCGTGGATTACCTAATACGTGTCAATTTTGTGAAGATTGAAGATAACTGCAATGTAATGACTGTGGAAGTCTATTGGAACGGTATTAAGGCTAGCTGTCGCTGGTGACTTTTGTCAGTCAGCTTTATACCTTGTTAGGGAAAGTTTTGTATTGTGTTCTTTGGATGTCTAAGGAGTGGAGTTTTTGAAAGTACGGATTATTTGTTGATAAACAAAGATATGCAGGTGGCAACGAACCGGTCGCGCTGGAGAAATTATGGAGAGGCCTACGTCCAGCAGTGGACTGCTATGGGCTGAGATGATGATGATGATGATGATGATGAAACAAAGATATATAGTCTGTTGTTATCATTTTTGGCTAAATGATGATGTTTAACATTTTCTGACGATCTCTATCATGTAACTTAATTTTAAAACAGTCTTAAGTAATTATTTTTTAATTTAAGCGTTCAAGACGCTTAAATTAACCTGATTAGCCTTTTAGAACTTGTATATTTTCAGATGTATTTGTTACTAACTTGGAATGGTGCTTTTAAATCCATAACAAAATATCTTGTTTTCAATCTCTTTGTAATTTAAACAATACTGGTTTATGAGACAGGATTAATAACAATAGGATTATGATTTTACGTTCTTCTGTCACTTTAATGACGATTTGATAAGACTTAAGCTTATTATACACATTTGAGATGAAATGTTTTACTTAGGACCAGTACATTTCCTGACTTTTATTTTTGTTATAAAGTCAGTTCTTCCAGTATTTTTTATGACTATTAAATGATCAGGTGTCTGATCATTGCTACATTATGGGAAGCAGCCAATGCCGAGCAGTAGAACGTTTATAATCTGTTGTAATTTAAATAATACCCTGAAGATCATGGCTTGCAATTTAATTTTAATCAAAATTATAATTGTATCTATTATTTTAAATAGATAAAGGCTATTAAAAAAAACTGCTGGGCTCAGAAATCTTGCCTTATAAGGAAGGTTTGAGCATTGATAACCACGGTAGCTAAACGCGGGTTGGTGATTTCAAAATTATTAAAATCCTCCTAAAAAATCCCCTTTACTATTTGAAAATTTGAGAGCTTTACTTTGTTTTAGCTAAACCGCGCCATTACCATTTATAGCCATTCTTACCCGTTTGATAACTCATAGCCGGGCCGGGTAACTTTCTACCGGCTATCAATAAATGTCGGGCCCCGCATTAATTACCGGGTTCAGGTGCTCACTGAGAACACGATGGAACTTCTAAATAAATAAGTGTATCTATCAATCCGTTAAGTACCTAAACCTTTTTTACAAGGCGATGTTTCGAACAAGTGAATTTTGCTGTGGTCGGTCAATTTCTAATCGGTGTATTTCAATCACACTACAGTAGCACCCTGTGTTTATTTTGTGCCAAAAAGACAAAAAGAAGTTATTAAATTTCATAATAAAACAATATGGTACCAAAATTAAAACAATTCAAGAACGATTTATTTTATCCTCAACAAAAACAGAGCTACAAAATAGTTAACACAAGAGATAAAAAGTAAAAAAAAACTTGTTTTATTCCAAATGTAATATGGTAGAGTTAAAATAGCGGGCTGCATTCTAATTAAGTAGCGCCCGAATTTCTCGCGTCTCACGTTTGCTAGGTGCAGTGTTGATTTACTGGGGTGTGATTACGGATGAGACCAGTGATACGCGGCCAGCGAGTGCGTGTTTAAAAGTCTATGGCATCGGTGAGAAGAAAAAGGTTTCAAAACTAATTGAGCTAGAAGTATTATTGTTTCATTTTGTGTGATTGTGGTAAGCTGATCAGGTGGACAAAAATTACAAATTGCAACTCAAAAGACAAATATAATAAACAGTTGTTTTACCATATTTTAAGAAGAAACAAACAAACAAACTGCAAGTTTGTACACAATGAAAATGCAAAATAACATACTACTTAGATAAATAATCAGTTGTTATTGAAAAAAAATACATATTTTAAAACACCTCACCTTTCTCACCGAGTAACACCAAAAAGATTTATTCAAACCACATTCCAAAGCAAAACAAACAAGAAGCATACACAAAAACAAGACATATAAAACAAAGTATTATAGTAAAGTATTACAAGTTTAAATCGCTCCGCTCCGTTCCGCTCCCCGCGGCTCCCGCGTACGAGCCTAACGCATTTAATTTAAATATACGTGTGAATTTCACGACGTGATAACATTTTCCAATGGAGAAACTTCACCGCGTTATACTATTCAAAAACGTTATGTTTGAGTAGAGACTTACTCGTCATCTACATAATTATGAGTTACCAAACCTACTTGTACAGCCGGCGACAAAAGTCACTGTTTTTTATTGTAATATTTTATTCTATGTCGCTGTTCTGTGTTTTGTCATACCTATTCGTGGTTTTTTTGATACAGTTTTGGTTTTATCACTAGGTATCTTGTTTTCTTATCTCAACTACGATATAAAGCTGCATTTTTGTATTAAGTTTTGGGTTTAAAAATCTATAATTACCAGATCTAAAAACCTACAATTGCATCCTAGGACAAAAATATTTGTTCACTTTAGAAGATGGGTGTTAAACTTTTTATGTTGACTGTACAAAGTTGTAACTGTTTATGTATTAAAACATAAAATTAACAATGTTCTTGTGTATGTGTGATTAGTTATTGTAATGAGTGTTTGTGTTTGCTTCATTGTGTTTGTTACGTATTAATATTGTAAACATTTTGTGTAACAACATGTTTCGAACCACGTTTCACAATTGATAGAATAATAATAACACAATTTTATTATGGATCAAATTGCCATGAAAATTACCGAACAGTTGTATCTGGGATTTGTCCAATATTCATACGTAGATACTTCCTTTTAAGTAAGCATGTACCTGTGTCAACATTAATCGTACTATAAACTTTTCAAAGCATTGCTCTAGTGGAAGGGAGATAGAGCATAGCATAGCATGTACTTGCGTCTCGCTTCTACTTACAGTAAGAGATGCTGTTCTGCGCCCGCCTGGCTCGCGTCCTTGCTTACTCAACATCCCGAGCCCATAGCAACAGCTCCAGCCACATCGAACACCTGATCCATTCTTCTGTATTTTCAACTAATCACGCAAACGTGAGTAAATTCCCTCCAAAGACAACACCGCGCTTGTTTTACTTGAGTATGTCATATTTTTCTTGTGAAGTTTTGTTATTTTCTCTCGTCTACGAGCCTCTGAGTTTTGATTGTATATTCAACGTTCTGCTCTTTTGATGGAGGCTATAGAGTGTTTTTGCGAGTACTTTACGTGAGTTATTTAAAAGATTGTTTTATTTGAACTTTGTTCAAGAGAAAAATAATATCAGTGTGTTCATTTAGGAGAATTTTATTATAAAGTTTCTAGACAAAAGAAAATCATAGTTGTATTTTCTTCTTCATTTTATGATTTACTAGCTGTTGCCCGCGACTTCGTCCTCGTAGTTAGAATTTTCCCTGTTTTTTCCACATTTTCCATTGTATTTTCGCTCCTATTAGCCGCAGCATGATGTTATATAGCCTATAGCCTTCCGTGATAAATGGTCTATTCAACACAAAAAGACTTTTTCAAATCGAACCATTAGTTCCTGAGATTAGCGCGTTCAAACAAACAAACAAACTCTTCAGCTTTATATATTAGTATAGATTTGTGAAAAGTAGACGCCATGTCTATTTAAGTAAGGCCAGTGGATACCACGCAAATTTCTCTTACCATTGCATCTTTGGAATTTACTACAAACAACAATATACTACTAAACACACCAAACATCACCCAATAAACAACAAACCGAAACCACTTACGCAATACTAAAACTAAGTTGTAAACGTACACCAATATCAACGTTACACGAGTATCATTATCAGGAACAGGCAGGAATACTCAACAATACCTCGATACTCAAATACATCGGTTTAATTAAAACTCTTGCCTTCAAGAAACCGCAGCGAATAAGCGCGGAACAGCTTAAGACGCACCCTAATATCTAATGTCTCGAATGAATTCGGTTGCGGCCTTGAGTATTTGCTGGAACTGTTATTTATAAGTTGCTATTATTACTGGTATTTGGAGCAGTTAAAGTTGGTTGGGTATCTACTTATTGATGTGCCTGTAGGGAGCTTTAAAACCACGGCTGTAGCGTTTAATATGTAATTTTTTTTGGTCTCACCGTAGAAATTATTTAGTTATAAGAGCTACTTAACTTAAAGGTAGAAAGCGCGCTTATTAGGCTCCAGTTTAGTCATAATTTGATAACATATTCGATTATTTATTTTGTATCATTAGAATTTGAGGGACTCGCAAGAGAATCTTACGCGTATTGTAATCTCTACTTTTCTCTTCTCTCCTCCTTCTCTCTTTCAAACCACAAAGTCAAAAACATTCAACTAGACTGTTACAATAAATTAAGAATCTCCAAACCAGGAATAGACATTCCTAAACGCACTCATGACAGCAGCCTTCCAAAACCACCCCACAACAAACAGGTCGTACCAACAATCTCATTCATTAAAAATACATCTGTAAACAACGCGTCACTTTGATGTGCAAACGTATTCGCGAGGAATTCGCGACACTAACAAACTCTTAATGAAGTTGTAAAATTAACTCGACGCGATGTCTCGGTAACTGTATGGGAATTTCTCGTATTGAGTTCTGTGTAACGGATTAGGAATTTCCACTTTCCCCTTTGTGCTGCTCGTTAGTTTGGTATGCCCATAATTTGGGCTATTGAACCCACTATAGGTTAACTTCACTAATTTATGGGAAGTATCAGTAGCGTTTACAGGAATGTTGTATGTAATGTAATACTAGGTCTTTTGCAACGTTTACTCATAACGTATTTGGCAAACTTAAAGTGTCTAATAAAAAAATATGTAGTTATTAAAATTCTGTGTTTAAGGGTTGAACATGTTTTTTTTCTATTAATCGTGCCTGATGGAAATGTTATAGTAGCTCATACATATTTTTCATTCCAACGAATTTTTAAAAGTTTTTCTTTAAAACTGACTTGATTTTTCCTTAAAAAATAACACACGGTCTATGTAGGTACATGTATTCGAATGTGTGTATACAATTCAACACTGGCAATTTTATACAAATGGCCAATAATAAGCAGTTTGTTTTCATTTAGAACCTCTTACTCATTAAAAATATAATTAATTACATCGTTAGCTTTCATAAAACAGTCTTATGTCTTGGCTGACACCATACAATTTAAAGCCCCACGACCAAATAAATTCTATGGAAATACTTTTTTTACAATGGGATTACCTTTTCATTTGAGTAATGGTGTTATAATCCTTCGCGAGATTTATTTTTCATTTCTCGTAAAGTTTTATTTGGCTTGTAACACGTCGGGGCGGGCAAACACTGGAATTTTTAATAACTCGTTACATTTCTTTCTTATTTATACTCTTTCTTTCTTTCCTTTATTTGGGTTCCGTACACAAGATTAAAAATAAAACCCTATTAAGTCTTTGATGTCTGTCTGTCACCAGGCTGCATGTCAGGAACCGTAATACCTAGACAGTTGAAATTTTCAGGGATGATGTATTTCAGTTTCGGCCGTAACGGTCATAATTGTGATGGATAGCCAATTTTTTTCCTTCATCCTTTTTGTGGGATCCGTATGTACGTTTTTTCTAAAATGTATTTCGCTGTACTGGTTTGTTTTGGATATGAAATTTTATATTACGAGTGCATAGGCATGTCTAAAGCATTGACATATTATAGCGACAGATTTTTGACACAAAATGCTAAATGATTTGAAAATAAAAATGTACGTCAAGTCCTGCATCTTTCATACACGTCATCAACTATTGAGAAGCAAAGTAACATAAAACAAATTGAGGGCAATACGTATTCTTTATTCGACACATCTACTGACAGACTCAAAAAATAATCAAAAATAATCCAAAAAATACACAACAAATAAATTTACACGTCGCGTCATCCTTTCAGTGAACTGAATCTAACACAAACGCTTTTTTTTGTCTACAAAGCTAGGGTTGAAAGTATTTAACCCTCAAAAGCTATCGATTGTCGGTAGGCGGTGGGTTAAATTCCATCGGTTTATCCCGTTGGATTAATACGTACGGCCCAACTATTTGGTACAAAGCCCCTTCGCTAAATGCCAGGTGAATATTTGAGCCGCGGTCACAGGATTGTGTCAGACTCCAAATAAACGAGTTCCGTGTGTTCGCACTATTTTGATGAATAGAAGTTTCTCTTTGGCGCTTGTTCGGAAATCGGGATACCCGGCGACCCTGCTTTACAACTGAACTCAATGATATTCAGTGCTACAACAGTTTACCGCGACTTTACAGGTTTAAGGGCAGAAATTGCTAAAACAATTAGCAGATTGCCATAGACAAAAAAAATACTTCAGAGTTTTATAAAATCCTTATGTAGGTGGTTTTGATTATTTTTGGTACAACATTTGCAATTACGCGAAAATGTAATTTGAATTATTCACTTAATGTAAAATTTTCTCGTAAGCGAATATTGACCGTGTAGATATGATAGTCAAATAAATGTATTTTTATTTATTTATAAATTAATGTAATTTGTTACAATATTTTATTAAATTTAATTAATTAGCTTCACAACAACTTCACAGCACTGTTTTACACATTCAATTTACACGTACAGTACATTAAAGCAATTAATTTAGTTTAAAAACCACAAATCCGCTACATTTTGTTGCAAAACCGTTCAATATACGCAGATCAAAGGACCCGCCGCGGATAACAAACAAACGAATGGCGCTACAACCACAAAACCATTGGATTGAAATTCAATTAGATTAATAATATAATCAATCAATCAGTCGCACACAATTGGATCTATGTTGAAGGTTCCAACGCTCGGAGGTCCAGTCCTAGGAATATTGGTACCTGACCCATCTAACCGTTGACAAGGGTACCAAAGGCATCTTGTTCTATCGCCGAGAAATAAAAACTTCTAAATCCTGGCATATTTTTGTACGAAGGATTCGTAATTTTCCAAAAGTACAGAAATAGCTTTTATCTGTCATTGATGTTACGTTAAAAGATACTTTTGTTTCGTTTTCTTTTTTATAAGTAAACATTTTATGTTTTTAGGTAAGATTGAATGGAGATCTGGAGATCTGATATATTTATAGATGAAAGTAGGTACCTGCGTTTATTCATAAGTTTAGATCGAAGATTTAGCAATACTGACCGACACTTAGAGAAAAAAATAAGGTGTACTGTGGTGTGGAACAACAGTGGCTTATTCCAAAGAAATAATAATTTAAATAAATTGTCCTAAAATCCTACTTAATAAAATAAAACACGAACAAACCCAATTACGCGAAATAAAACCAAATCCGAAGAGCATTTAAGTCCCAATTACAGCTCGACGTATTTGAGACGTTGTACATAAAGCGAAATGTACAAAATGTATATAAAATAGTAATAATAAGCGCACAGTGATCCGAGCGGCACGTGATCCGACATAATCAAGTCCGTCTCGAGTGAGCTGAGACCGCTCCGCTTTGTGGAGCAAAGCATGAGCGAACACGGGTTAATAAAACTATGTAAAAATGCATAATTTGTTTATAGAATAGAATAGAGTAGAAAGTAACTTAACAGTGATTAATAAAACTGTAAATCCAACCTATCAGCATCATGTCTCGGAGCCTGTCGGAGCTGGCCCGCACCCTACTGACCACAAGGTGGTTTGCTTATTATTCTCTGATCTAAACCCTGATCCTGATCTCTTTGTTTCTGATATGTAAACTTTGAAAATAATGATATACCCCATGCACAATTAATGCAGTACGCGTCAATGGAGGTCGGTTATACCAACAAATAAAATACCATGTCTATTATAATTATCATAAATAGTGCTGGTAGCAGAGACAGAGAATATAATTACTCTTAGTAGACAAAGATAACCTATGAACTACTCATCAATCACTCTCTCTCAAAACAGTCAATCTACGAGAATAGCTCCCAGCAAGGAGTCCCTTACGCCCACGTTACGTTAAGGCCTTGTCTATCGCAAACAGCCTTGATAACACGTTTCAACGCCACGTGCGTCTCAATTTGAATCCTCCAACTATAAATAACTCTTGTTTGATGACCTATTCAAGGGGATAAAATAAATAAGGAATATTTGATTGGATGTTGTGAACTATTCTTGGAGGTAGCCTTAAGAAGTAAAGGCGAATAATATTGGATTTCGTTTATTGAGCGCTCATGAAGAGATAGAGGGTTTGCGTTGGGTCTTAAATGTTGTAATCTGTGTAAAACTTAAAATAAATGGACAATCAACAGCTGGACTTTGACTGTAGTATGTGGTATAAAAAAACTTACCTTATTAGGAAAAAGAGTTATGAATTTCAGAATGGAAATACAACAAAAATTTTACACAACGATAAAAAATCGACTAAAGTAACGTTCCACTCCGCATATCTATCACTATCGCTTATCTCTTCCATCTTAAGCCACAGTCCGCGCCGCGGGCGTCAGGCCCAGTCAACTCAATCCGTGTTTGTAGGACGTAACCCCCCCCCCCCCTCCAGGCCAGACCTCGCGACCGATTCAGTCAGTAATCAGTACTGAACCGTTCTAGATTATCAGTAGCATTGGGTCTAGACTCGTTCGAGTTCATCCGTTCAGTGAATAGAAAGATTTGAAGATCTGGTCTAAAATGTTTTAGTTGTGGTTATTGAAGTAACCTTTTTCTAGTGGGGTAAATCGTACTTGTAGCGTTTTTGAAAAGGCTTTTACATTCAATATGTTTTCAGAAGCGAGAGTTCCTTTTGATTTTTCTTCTATCATCGATACTTATCTTCTTTTTAACCATGTACCTATTCTCGTTTATGATAATACTTATCATAATGGTTACTGCTTAGTGCCACATTTTATGGCCCATTTTGTCCCACTCCAACTTTATACACACAACCACCAAAGCCAACAAAATCTTTCACAAACAATTGTTTCCAAAACGAAAGCTTGTATCAATCTCTACATTATTTCTATGAAAGGAGTTCAAAAGGTATCTATAATACCATCCACCACCCGCCTGTACAGTTCTTTAACAAGCCGCGGCCCACAATAATGAGAGACCTAAGGACCGACATTCTCAGATAATTGCCTAGAGACAGTTGTAGAAATAGATATTGGCCTCTTCTCAAAGTTAGGAATAATACAGCCTTTTTAAGAGAGAGGTTCAGCGATAGTCTGGTTTACTCCAAGGACCTTTTTTATTGGACAAAGCTACGATCAAATCCGAAATGTAACTTGGGATTGTAGATTCAAGTAAATATGCTAACTCTTTATCTTGAATACGAGTTGAAAGTTTTTGGGTCTAGTTTAAAAGGTCTGTAAATATTAACGTGCTTTTAACCCCAGTTGTCGGGATTAAGAATTTAATTTTATTATAGATCATTGTTTTTCTTTAATTTTATCATATATTCAGATAAATATCTTAATATAATTAAATTCCGGCTTAAAATTTTTACAGCTCAATATTTACCAGAATTAGCGATAGCAATATGACTTTTGAAATTGCTCTCTCGTCGCAACTCTTGACTTCATAACCCAGTACTATAGAGTCTTAATCCCAAGAAGCTATTTTAATTAGTATCTGTAGATCGCCACTGGTGCAGAAGCACAAATACGCCTTGATTACGTATTCGGCCCTGGGCGATTAATCAACTCGTTTGTTTCCCGGCGGGCACGCTCCAATGACGGCTACACATCGCTGATTGACTCCTTTGATTATCTTGCCGGTGAATGAATAATAAACATTCGTATATTTTCGGTGATGCGCCGCCAACCGAGAGAGATTTAAAGACTACAAGTTCGCTAGTTTCGGGATTGTGACAGGAGTTCAGGTGGTTGTATTAGTGCTGAGTTTTAATACGGGTATGACTGCATATACGCTTGAACACATTACATTTTACTCCGTACAACAATCTCTTGTAAATTCTTCTTCTATAAATAATACGTGCTTGCTGTCTCATACCGTATTCTGTTCAAGATACAATCGCTTTAAATAAATGAGCGTCATCAATCTAAAAATCATTTCAGACTCTTCTTCAGAATTGGGTAAAAATTAAAAAGACTTTTTAAAAGTTTTAAAGACTAAACATGCTAAAAGCGTCATAAACCAGTGTATCCCAACATTATCGCTATTTTATTTAATAATAAAATTCAAGAAACCCCAGGAACATTCCACACCCACTCCAGTAATTATTTCAGCAGAGGTCTCGTTAGCAGTACATTTTATTATTCAAATCAGTTTCGTTCACAACAATTAATCAAGCCACTAGAATGCAAATGCATCTATCAACGACACGCCGTCAGCGTGTTCGTCTTAAAATTCCACTGCGAATGCAATCAACCGCCGACCTGCTATCAATTCTGCTGTAAGGTATGAGATGTAGCGACATATATTCTTTTGTGGGAAAAATGTGGATCAATATTGTTTTGGTAGCCTTTACAAATATGTGCAGTACGCTAATGTGCAAATTACAGATAATACCGACTGCCTCTATAACTTGCAAATCAATCAAAAATAGTCTCGCATAGCACTTTCATTTCTCACAAAAAATCATAAATTGAGTGAAAACTGTAATATGCATTCATATAATATATGTTTTGGTATTTATTTGGAGCCTGACACCATATCCGACTATGCAAATGTAACTTCGCTTATTCTCATCCGCCCCGCTACCGCTCATCACATGACCACCAGTCTTTCCACTAGCCATCAGTTGCAGTACGTAATGTAAACAAGTTTCCCCCATTGTATCAAAGAGGTCCTCTTTGTACCACAAATAATAGAGTTTGTTTCTACTCCTCTTTCACTCAGTATCTCGACCCTTTTGATAATAGATTTTTTTTTACGTTTAAACGGATGTTTCTCAATATTAAATCTTTTGTGTACTTGAGGATTTATTTAATCATGTTTCGGAGTACTGGCGTATTGTTCGGTCTCTGGGATATGTCAGATGCTTGATTAAGCTGCCTTGAGATTAGTTTAGATGTATGAGTTTCTTTAGGTTGTTTCTGTCTCAGAAATTTGTAAAGAACTTTGCATTTTTTTGTTGTATTATAGTTGTCTGGAGAGAGTTTTATATTGTCATATTGAAACGTTTTCAGCCATGAAAAATATTGTAAAAATCTACTCAAAGCATTTTTTTTTATGGCGAGTCTTTCTCGCTATCAAGTTTGAGCAGATTTCATATATTAAAAGAAAGAAACATCATTATAAAGTCGAGATTGGCTGTTTGCCTAAAATTCTTTTAAGACAATTTACCTACCAAAATATGTGCTAAATCATTCTCATTCCCCTTTTAATTACAGCCAAGAAAAAGCTGAATTCAACTCTAACAAACAAATGCTTTTATCTCAACATCATACAACCCTTATTTACGATAAAGGAAACGGACAATACGTCACGCCCTACGCATCAGTGAACCGACCGGCGTTACTTGATCTCCGTCCATATCTTAATCGAACACTTTCTTCGGTGATTTCGATAATCAACGCGATCGGGGAGTTCAATATTAAATGGTTGTTGGTACATTTGGAAAGTATCCAAAGTGTCTGAAATGGCGCTAGTCACTGTGACATAACGGTTTATGTTACAAAAGACAAATAAATAATGAACGTATTTACAAGTAATGAATTCTTAATTCTGTTTGTTATTCGGTATTCCTCGCGTAAGATACAAAGCCGTTTCAGCAAGGAAGAATAACTCGCCAGCCTTCATTAGTCGGTTCGTGTTTGCTCATGTATGCATGCATGCATGGCTAGTTTCGGACTTAACCGACTTAACTTAATGAGCTCTTCACTTGGGCAAAGCCTGCAGCATACAACATGCTTAAAAAAGTAACGAAAAAGAGTATCTATTTTGTTATTTTTCGTTGACAAAACCTTGTTTAATCCTTGCACTGTCTGTTGCATATTTTATACCATTACTTTAGCGACATCATTTTCATTTTAGGAAATTAATATTTAGATTTTCGAAAATAATATTGACCTTTTTGACCCGCATCCAAAACTGATTGACATATATTACGGCAAGGAGCAGGTACCAGGACTCTACCACAGAATTATATTTATCCCTTTTCCATTGACGCCAATTTAGTTCAGTAACGGTAGTGAGTTTTACGAATCTAAGTGTTGAACAGTCACCACTGGCCTTTATATGTCAATTTAATTTAATTTACTCGCACTGAGGTAAAGGGAACTGTGACAGTAATTTAATTCCACATGCTGGCATACGCTTTTGCGACAAGACCCGTTTTTATTATGGAGTTTCTAAATCATTTTATTATGTACCTACGTGACTCCGACGCGTCGACTCGTAATGTAAAATATGAGACTGTACATTATGATTGAGAGTTTATAAGTTTGCGGCGAGGTGTATTATGTGAGGTAGATACTATTGTATTACTTGGCTGTAATATAGTATTTACAAAGTCTTAGACTTATCTTACTACGGATGATAAAATGTGCGACTCAAACATGAAAGTAGCTTTCATCGAAAACGAATGTTATAGTAATAGTTCTATTCAATTAAAGATTTAAAAAAGCCACGGTATATTTTCAATGACTACATGTCAATCAAAACTAAAATAATCGCTTTATACAAAATTGCCTCCAGTTAGGCAGTTGATTAAAACTTGTGTAGGTGAATCAAATTTTATATAAAATGTGCCATATTTCTTAGAGAAAATGACTTATCACTATGTACATGAGCACATGGTATCTGAATTATAATCGGGGGTCTGTTCAAACATCGTTATGCAACTACAACTTGACCCAAAACACCGCGTGTACGATGCATTTCTATTTATAGGAAGGTCGTAGCGTGCGTCACGATAATGCAGCTATCTGCTCAAATATCACATTTTACAAAATTGCTTTTATTGAGCAACGGTTTTGTCATGCGCAATAAAAACTATTGTCGAACTCCGATGAACTATATTTTAAGTTTGTGGATACATTTTGATTTATCTTGACTGATTTAAAGATCTGAACTGTCAATCACAATAAGATTTTAGAGTTATCTCTTAAAATACTTATTCGGAGAATAAATTTTCTGGGCCGACCAAATTTCAAGTCGTTAGTCGTTATTCTCAAGTCGTTAGAAGAATTATAATAAAATAATTCATCAGTGTGTTGTGGCGTAAATTGGGAGAGGCCTATGTCCAGCAGTGGACTATGATTGGCTGATTGATTGATTGACTGAATTCATCATTTAAAAACCTTTTAAAGGTGACTGATAGCATAGCATGACAGTTAGATATATATCAGTATTTCATATCCGAAACACACTTCAATCGTATAGAACTACACTTGCCATAGATAAAACAATCAAACCAAAAACAGGCACACAAATTCAATACTTCCAGTGGATCAGCACATACACGACCAATTTATTATCAAACTAAGCAACATGTACGGAAGTACAAAGAAATAGTAACCAATATTCCGTGCCGTGAGACAATCATGACGGAGGGCCGTGTACGGAGGTAATTTACGGCCCTCTGAGGCTAGAGGCATTACCCCCGCCCTTTACTACCCAGCCCACACGATTGGGGAAACTTGTGAATTTTTTTATTGGGTGTAAGGTGAGGTTTAAGTTGACAATGTTTGGGATAGTGTGTTTTACAGATGTGTCCCCGGTGACCCGATTAGCGCTGCGGTGTTGTTGGCGTATACAGCCAGCTGCGGGCCGCGTGACTGCCACGTAAATGAAATGGTTGAAGGAGATAGGTTTTAATACTTTACTGAGTTGAGCCCTCTAAAGAATCGCTTAGTAAGGTTTTACCATTTGTAAAAGTATTAAAACTGAGACGTATTGGTGTATAGCATGAGAAATGTAAATGTGATGAATATCAATGTAACACAAACATAATAACTTTAAGTATATTACTTTGATTCAATTTGAAAAATAATATAGAACGAACGATTGGTATGGTCAAAATTTATTTAAAAAATAATTCTACGCGTCAAAAATTTCAGTAATGAAACGTAATATCGCGTGAAGTACCTGGCATTTGTCGCAACAATTGCTACAACATAAAAAAAAACAATATCAATGTCACAATATCCTACGAAAGGGAGGTAATAAGCCTACAGGGCTACAATATCATGTACAGTCTGCAATAAAATCACATCGTAAATTTTGACTTGATGGTTCTCGTACTGAAATTCACATCTCAATATTTTTGCGAACCCTACTCCACAAAATTTATGTTATTTAAATTATGAATAATCATATTTATAGGCGTGCGCAGTTTAGGGTGAAACGTGTTATTTCTTTATAATTTTCTCGTTTATATTTGTTACTTGAGTGTTTATTTTATTAGAAGAAAGATATGTTGTAATGAGAAAATACTTTCAGGCAAACATTTTATGACTTTAATGTACAAACATCGCAGATTTAAAAGGAGAAACGAGTTGAGAGAACAACCTTTGCTTACGGCAATAGCGTGCCATTTTTCGTAGCACATTGTATATTTTTAATAAAACCTTTCAAATTGAACATAAATTATTCTCATACATCACGTCGACCTCACCTTCACAAACAAATCAACTTACATCAACATAATCTCTTTTCTAGAAAATTTCATATTTCCATAAATCCACTTATTTATATTTCAGGGCATCAAGGTGTTAGAAAATTTCACACCTATCGAATGACAATTTATGATCCCCAGATATTGGCAACCCCGAAATTTTATTACCAGAGTAATACTGTTACCGAGATACGCCAGATTCCCGACACCACGATTTTATGTAACACTTACTGTGCTGTGACGTAGAGCGTCGAAGGCATAACGTTCTTACAATACTAGATATGATACGACATTAAGTGTACATGACACTAAGTTAGATTGCTTTTAAGTTATCACATATTTAGAAAATAGAAGATATTGAATTGTAGTGGTAATGTTATGAGTCGATTTGAATTGATCTTCAATGAGAAACAGTTTTTGGTTTTAGGATCATACTCGTTAACATCTGCTGCGATAAGTTCAGACTACTGAATCTAGATCTTTTTTGTTATTGCTATTAGAAATATTCAAATATAATTTTATGTTCGAAAACCTGTCGCTCACAACTTTTAGTTTTAATTATGCATAAATACTTCAAGTATTGACAAACTTGAATAAAGTTATAAACAAAATTCTATTGAAATTTCCAACAAAATGAATTTTAATTATTAAATTTATAAATACTCATATATCAAACAAAACATTGAATTAAAAAATAATATAAGCGCTGGTGAAATTACATTTGCCACAGAACACAAATATGAAGCCTCTTTTGTAAATCGCGTCCACGAATTAATTATTTTATTTTAATTCATGAAATACTGAATACCTGAATGTTTTTCGAAATAATAAAGCTGACATTTTCAATAGTAATGGAATTGCATTAATTTATCTGATTATAAAATGCTATAAACCAGTTGGGATGTGTTTTATGCCTGGGTTTTTTTCTGTAATTAAGAGATTTTTAATCTACTGTTAAGGTAAAGGTTTTCCACAATTATGGTCATTATGTAAGTAAGCTGTTTCACATATATTTTTTTCAAACTTTCAAAAAAGAGAAGTAGTAAAATAGAGTTCTCGCAAACCAAATATCTTCTTCAAACTTTAAGACATAAAGACAATGTCGTGAGTTTTGATATTGAAGACCGAGCCTAAAAATACCTATAAATTCTAGAGTCCTATAAACTCTCAACGGCTCGTTTTATAACTTGTAAGTAAACGTTTCAAGTGAAACTAAATAATATGAACAACACCCAAGAACAAAGCATGAAGGGGAAAGTTACTAAACGACATGTAACAATTTCACTAACACGGTAAAATCTAGCGCAATTATACTGTATGCGATTAAAGTAGCGCGCTACGCCGTAGCGCCGTAGCACCGTAGCACTAATCGCTACGGAGATTAGTTCCTGGGGAGGCACGGATTGTTTCGTCTGTATGTATTTCGTGGCAAAGATTTTCAGCTGAATTTCACTTTCTTCCCACTAATTATTTAGCCTAAATTGTAACGAGGCAATTTCATTTTCACATTCTGTGCGCGCCAAAATTCGTTAGTGGTAATTAGTTATTATATATTGTGTAAGATTATTATCATTTAGAATGGTTAAGTGTAAAGTAGTTTAATACATTGTATTAGAGAATCTTAAGAACATTAAATTTATTTTCTAATGACACAAAACACAATATTACGACGAACATCATAATGCTGTATTAAATTGTATCAATATAGTAATTCAAATAAAACGTTTATGATTAGGAACGGGCAACCTGAACTGTTGACGCCAAAAGTGGAACCGTGTATAGAGAAACATGTCCGATGTAAAGCAAACCTAACAAACCCCACACATCATAAAAGGAGCAAAACCTCATTTTCTTAAAAAAAAATATTTGATTTAATATTGATGAAATATATCTCATTTTTCCTCATCATCGTACCATCGTTCTAAACGCCCATAATTACGTAACGTAGCGTCTATGTTGCTACGGCGTAGCACTAATTGCTACGCAACTCGTACAGACCGCTACGGTTACGCTAAAGAGCGTAGGTTAATTGCTACGGCCGCTTTTCTGCCCTACCCTATGCGGTTTGCAGTAATATTCAGTATATGGCTTCAACTTAACTAAAAGTTCTGCTAAAATGCCAAGAATTTATGAGGTACATTTTAAAAGTAACTTTTATTTTTTTACCTTTTTTAACTAGTTTTTTGTTTTAATTACTTTTAACTTCATAAAAATATGCGCAAGCTAAAAAAGTTAAATTAAATAATAAAAATTAAATAATAAAATTTGAATTATCAACGCATTTAAAATTGTAACAGCAGTTAAAAACATTTTAACGATTTTATTCCAGACAAAATATTAACTATTGTAAATATTAAATTTAAAATAATTTATACTTTATATTCTATAAAACTTTTAAGACCGCAACAAATTCAAAATTGTTTGAAAATAATTTGAACTTACAATTTAATTAAAACTACTCTACTCACCGATGATCACTATAAAACCACAGATTCTTCATTATAATACATTTTTTCTTTCACAAAACTACTTTAAATAATTTAAACAATTAATTGTAAGGGCCGACACACACTTTCACTGTATGTTTGTCTATCCAAACATCACGTACTGGTTTCGGTCACAGTCATTCCGCGTGAGATGTAGAGTTCTCGTGTCATAATCGGCCGAGCATGACGCGTGCGTCGAGCGCGCTAGTCGGCCGCCGACTGCCGCGGACTGACGGGGATACCCCCCTCCAGCCGGCAACGCTACTACAGCCTTTCTACTATTTTTACATTTTAGTAGAAACGGGTAAGTTTTTTTTTGTTTTAGAAAAATTATGGCTTTTTGGAAAATGGGATGGAAAATGTAAATAAGGCTTCAAAATCATGACAAATATTACTCAAATACTTTATCCGGTTTTTATTTAGATAAAAATGAGGTGAGATGACTGAACAGTAGTTTTTTTCTACTGTCTTTTTTGTATGAAACACTAATATTTTAATTAAAAATTTAGTGGGTTTAGGGTACAAGTTGTATACTAAAATCAAACAAACCCAAAAAAAATATATTAAATCATATCATTATTCCGTTCTCAAAGGTGCTCAACGTCAAAATACATTTCCCAAGTACTTTAAAATTAAATTCTCAACAAGTAATTGTTCCCGGAATTATGGGGAAATCGTATTTCAGTGGGGAATGTGGCGCGCATGCGTGGCGGAGCCCCGCCCTGCCCGGGCTTACTCAGCGTGCCCGAGTTTGGAAGGCGAGTCGAGTCGCGAGTTCCGTTACCGGGTAGAGCCCGTGACGTCACACGCGTCACTTAGTCTTATGGTGTTGTTGTTTTATATTAATTGGCGGGACTTATGTCAAGTTCCATCTGACACTACATTATAGTGCCTAAAGTTTATTTAGTAGTATGATTTGCGTGGTACTGATTTACGATGATTATACGTGACAAACTAATTAAAAAATATTTATATCTAATTATTAATAGTTTTTTTTTCCAATTTAATGTTTATTTTCTCTGTCTCTTCAATAGTTTTTTTTTTCTAGTTAAAACATAATAATTGACATACCATACAATTCTTTATATAGCGCGCGCAAAACTTGACCGCGGGCTACAAGCTGCGGGATTCCCGTAAGCGTTTTGCAAATATTTGATTAGAATTACTAAAGGCTTTAAAGGTAATCTAAGTAATTTTAAAAGCAATATTATACTTTGTCAAAGGTTAGTAATTAGACAAACCATAAACATGACTTACTTCTATTCCATTTTAGTCTACAATTTATTTTTATGGTACAGACGGGTTACTGAAGCAGACCAAATCTGATGGAGTAATAAGCGGATTACGTTCAGACCTAATCAAATATGTATGCTTAAAAGAACTATACCATAAATAATAAGTATTCAAAGAGCTTTCGAAAAGGAAATCAGGCATGACCTATTTTTAATAACCACATGTCGCAAAAAACCTAAATTCATTCACTACAATCTCAAAGGGATTCTGAAAACGATAAATCATATCAGGCTTAAAGAAAAATGTGCTTAAAATTGTATGTAATGTTGAGTTCAACCCCCTCTCCCCGCGAGGGGTTGGGAGGGAGGCTTTCATACGCGATCCGAATACCTAGCTCCAAATGTTTTAATGATAGCTCTCTGATTGTGGGAGAAAAAAACGTGAGATGTGAACAATTTCAGACACGTTCGAGATTGTTATGAACGATTTTTGGAACAGGGGAAGGCGTGGAGACGACGAATTTTAATAAAAGTTCCTTTGTACGAATTATGTGTGTCGTCGGTAAAAGGTTTAACCATTTATTTATAGAGTTTATTGGTGCCCTAGAAACGTAATATCTAGCTCTTTACATAATATATGTTGTCTAGTCTCGAGCTCAATGTTTAAAAACGTGTTCCTATGTCCCGTAGCATCAGTACTAGTTTTATGCGTTCAAATTATTTCTTGGAGGTTGAATATTCTGAGCTAAAGAAAAGTAAACTGTTTTAGTATTAAAATGATAAGTCAGTGCAGTAACCCGAGAGTCAGCTGTTAACCCTATTACAAAGTTGACTTTCAATCCATTCATAATACTGAGAACAACTGTTATACACAATTTTATGCACCGTAACCAATCTAAAGAATAGGAGATTCTCACTTTGTTTAAAAAAAAAACAAATACATCTCATTGATTGCTCGCTTCCTTCGTTAGTTTAAAAACGAATATAGAAAATACTCGATAGAGATCATTGAAGTAAAATACAGCAGTCTATTTTAGTGGGTACTCATTAGATACGCAAAAAAAAGTTGATTACATATTCTCCACATCAATAACAATATTAACTTCACACTTCACCCTTAATTCTAGACATATTTGCTTCCAATCTAAAATTACTAAAAGGTAGCGAAGCAATATTTTCCAGCAGAGGCGCTCACAAATTGATTGTCCGCCATCACGGCCGGGGGCATTGGTACAGACGGAAATCGAATCCGCTACCCGATGGACACCTGCACGAGACGCAAATTCTCCCCAATAAATAGACTGACATATACGTCGTAGCTTCTGATTAAAAGTTAGGGATGTTTCTATACAAATTGTGGGAGATTTAAATATTCTTATGGAGTGTGGAGCGTTTGGTGTGAATTTGAAATGCGAGTTTGAAGAGTCCTTTAATAAATGTATTTTCACGCGACTACTTTCGAAGGCGGTTCTATATTGTTTTAATAAAAGCTTGAAGCAACAGACACGTACTTATTCAAAGAGAGAGTTAATTTTAAAGTAGGAAGAGAATTTGTGACATTATTAGGTTACGCGACAAAAAATAAAGAGTTTGTCTGTGTATTCAAGTTTTATTATATCGATAAAAATCTCTATTGCTACTCCATACTGAAATTGACGCCTTTTATTTCCAGTAAAACGATAGAAACATTCAAAAATCAATTCATACCTACCTAATAAAATCATTTAGCGAGTGTCCAGTGCGCATCGCATTTCAGAATACACAGCCGTGATGACTGAGCGCAATACGGCTTGCAAATCGCCAACTTTTGCACACTTTAATCCTTTTAAACCCGTTCACTATATTCCTGACAAATTTTCGAACAAAATCACATTGTCCGTAGTGCATTTTATTTGCTATTAATGATTCCTATGTTTCTCTCTTTTTTGTATAGGCCACTTGTTTCAGGCCTATTTTTGTATTCGGTATTTTATTCGACTAATCGATTTCAGTGAACTATTCAACTATAGTTGAATTGTTAGTAGTTCTTGTAGCGTTATGGCAATGTTTACGATTATTAACATTTTTTTCTATCAGCTTTTTCTCAGTTTGAGTCGCCTTTCAATCATACAGGACTATTTTACATTTTCACTTTTCAAGAAAACTTTGCTGATACAACCTATGTGCCATCGTCAAACAAATGCAATCACAACAAAACTGTGAATGTAAAGTAAAACTGATCATATTTCCATTGGCTATCACGCTATTATAGTTCTAAATTACTCTCGTAATTGTTTTAAACCTGTTCTGAATACGATTACATGGCAAAGCCAGCATTTGTGAATGTTATGAAATGTAATATTATTATTTCATTCAGGTTCTAATGTAACATTAGACTAATTAGCTGCGGTGACCAAATGTATCGGGTATCTACTACGTCGCTATGGGATGGCATAACAGATGGATCCTGCAGGCGCATAAGCCTTAGTTAATAATAAAACACATGAAAAACAATATTCTCTATAAAAATGTCTCACGCTATCATGACTCATAAGATAGCTTACTAATTAATAAAAACAGATAAAGCTTCGTATTCGTCGAGTATTATCTGACAAAAGAACAGGAGAAAAGCTACTAATTCTAAAGGTACGGATTCTGAACAAAAAAGACACACCTTCATTTTCTACATAGAAACAACTGCTCAAACAAAATTAGTTCCCTTGCCTATAGGACGGTAGTTTAAGTTTAACAATGACCACCCCGTATCAGGGGTAGGAGTTCTAAAAATAAAAAGGTCAACAATTACCCCTATAGTGAGGGTGTTTCCAGGTGACTGGCGGCTAAGTCATGTGTACGCCGGCCAATGATCGTTCAGGCTCACAATGCCCGTGACTAGGAACCTGGGGGCCTACTACAGTCTCTCAAATTAATATTATCTTAGTTGTGGAAGCGTGACAGTGCTACATACTGTAGAGCGCCGTCTCTCTTCCACAGCTTCAGTAATATTACTTTAGAAGATGATGGTAGGCCTCCTCTGCTCATTAGCTTACTCAAATGAACTATCAACGAGAAATTCAGTTTAATTTTAGGATGTAAAACAAATTTCTGAACAACTTTGGAATAGGCACTTGGTCAGCTTCACAAACCAGAAAAAAGGCGACGGGGGCCCTATGATAGATAGTGCAGATTTTCGGGTACAGTATTTTTAAGAAGGATTGATATATGAAACATATTAATACGACAAGAAGTCTTATCAAGTCTAGTTTAGTGAAATACCAGTTAAAGGTTTTCGACAATCAGCTCAGGAATTACTCAAAAAAAATATATATCATTTTAATTCCCTTAGCATTCTGAAACTGAACTGAACTGAAACGTGATAATATTATGATTTTTATTTGCATCATGTTTATAAAGTTATTTTCAGTACGTTTTTGTTTACCATATTAATTAATAAACATCTTTTCATGCTGCGATATTAGTTTTGCGAGATCGGAATTAATTACTTTCCTTATTTATAGACAACGTTTAGAGTACACAAGTATGTGATTTATAGTTTATATTATGGTGCAAATGGTGCAGAAAAAAAGAAATAGGAATATTTTCTTCACTCATTTTTTATATTAAAATTTTAAGTTATGCAGAGGAATGAGAATCATGTGGTGAGGAAGGTGTTGAGTATGAATGTGGATGAATATAAGGGAATAGGACGACCAAGGAAACGATGGATGGATTCTGTGAAAGACGATATGGCTGCAAAAAGTGTTTCTTGTGGGATGACGTCAGATAAAAAGGTATGAAAGAAGAAGACATGTTGCACCGATCCCAAAAAATAATTGAGATAAGGGCAGGGGAATGATGAATTTTCAATTCTCGTTTTTACTATCATTGGTAAAGAACCTTTGTCTAGGTAAAGGTTATTGATATTAAGTGTCAAATATTACAATAGTCTATGATAAAAACTTTCTTGGAAAACGTTATTTAATTTTGCAGGAGCAATATTTATACCAATCTTTACCGAACGTTGTATATCCGAATAATACTCACACATCAGGATTAACGAACAGTAAAAATAAACAAGTATCCCATTCCCACATCATTATACATTAATTACTGAAGGCGTTACACCGGAGAGGATGTATCGCGGACCGTCCTAAAGGTAAACAGGCAATAAAAACAAACGATTAACGGAACGTAACGATCGGTTAGCGTGCGTCCCACCTACAGGAGTAATCGGCCCACTCATCTGTGACGGCATTTGTTTTTTAGGACGAGATCGAAGATAAAATGCAGAGTCGGAAAACTTGACATTGAAAGAAACTAGCTTCTTAATATGAACTTGAAAGGTTTAATAATAGTTTAACTGGTTATGATTATTGATAAAATAATGATTTATATCTAGAACCACTATGGGAAATTGTGGGATGCGGGGACGCTAAAATGTTACAGTAATTTACCTACATGAAAAAAGAATAAGTTAGTTTCAATTTTATTTTTTATTTTTTTTCGCTTGACCTTTGAAAAGGTTAAATAGATTCTTGATAAGATCAGCATTGTTTTACCCAGTCATATAAATGCGTGACTCTCACATCATACTCACCTAAACTTGGTACTTATCAAATATTTTTTCATCCAACCCCGATTTTTTACCTACTTCTTGCAAAATTTTCAATAATAATAGTATTAATTTTGCACAGAAAACGTAACTGACATTATCTTGACCCGAGGACCGGAGTTTTTCCAGAATGTTCTAAACATTGTGGAAGGTGTTATACCTGAGTGAGCCGTCTGTCTGTACGTACGTGTGTATAATTTAAGAACCAGCAATTTCCGCACGTCCGACAGACCGCCCGTCCGATACTAGGGCGGGGACACACTCCGACCACTTCAACCAACAATAGTTGATAAAGGTATGTGATGACTTACTTTGGTGAAATATATTTCTTTGCTTTTTATTTGATGACTTTTGATGCAGTGATTATCATTATCATCCAGTTACAATCAAGACAGTCTAGACTAGGTATCTCTCACTCTCAGAGTACAAAAAGCCTTAGGAAACTTCTCTACCCAATGTACTTTAGTTGGTTGGTGCAGTGACTGACCAGAGTGTTGTTTATTAATAACCTAAACTAAAGTTGAATAATGTTCTTCAGCTTATTGAAAAAATAAACATAATTAATAAAATTTTGGTTCACGGTAAGTTAAACGCTTCAATAGTTACGCAATCAATACATAGTCAAACATTCCCTAACATGATTTAGTAATTAGCAAAGGTTATAGTAAAATTCTAAGTCACCATAACTTCACAAATCGATTAAAATCCCAAATACCTTCCCATATACGATCATAGTCACTCACTAAAAAAACACAACCTATAAATTTTATGGCGAACGGTATTTGAATACTGAGATGACAAGTAACACGCCCCTTGGCGGCCCCTGCGTCCCCCGTGACTTCTTATGGGGTATTTGTCTTCAAAGGAATATATTTTGATGGTGTGACATAACTAATGTTACATACATCACCTTTAATGGTATTTTT
Organism: Trichoplusia ni; assembly: GCF_003590095.1. NCBI lineage: Eukaryota > Metazoa > Arthropoda > Insecta > Lepidoptera > Noctuidae > Trichoplusia > Trichoplusia ni. Next base: position 5,630,345 of record NC_039499.1, read on the forward strand.
GTAGTGTTTGGATCAATTGTGGTATTGAAAATAAATGTTCGTAATCGGAGAATTTCATATAGATTTAGTTTTTAAGCATTCTGGTACTTTGCAGCTAACTTGTGCCTTAGGCAAAGGTATCGAAGGAACGGAATGACTTTTGTCTTGCAAGCCAACTTACTTCTCTCTAAGCCATGATCTACGCATAATCACCTTAAAAAATAAGCACCAAACTTCAAATTTCGATTTTCCTCTAAATAGCAACTCAGCGACTAAACTACTAAAACATCATAATTATATTACAGAACTCTTTACTCTTGTTCTACTAAACTAAAATCACTGAGACACATGTCGCCGCCCCCGCTGTGCCTCAGTACTAAGGCGTCACGATTTCACGCAGGTGCCGGAGCGCGCAAACTGCAATCCCCCACGTACACACACACACATACACACATCGCTACATGTTGCTTTGTACACACACTAAAAATACTCTACAATGATACCGTATTTTATACAGGTATTGCATTAAAATTTAATTATAGGTAATAATGTCACGTTTTATCCAAGTTGCTATGATGGCCTGAATGAAATTGAAAAACCAGTCAAGAGCGAGTTGGACTTGCGGCACTGAGTCTACAGAAATAGACTAAAGAAGAAGAAATTGGTTGAGTGACAAATAAATATATTAGTGTTGTAATAAACTGCAGAACTATCATATCATGATACAGCCTCTTGACGCAAAGACAGGCAGCAGGGCCTCAGTTATAAATAAACTCTTTATCTTAGTACCCTAAAAAATAATCATTTGCTAAAAATGCAGGTGCAGAAAAATCTAACATTCTACTTTTAGACCCCGAATTATAATAGTGCCTTGTGTCAAATGTCTTTCTTTCACCATTTTTCACATACCCGTCTAGACAATCATGTATCAACATACTATCAAAGTGGTTAAAACATTCAATATCGCCATTAAAGACCTAAACAGAATTATAAAATCAACTATTACGAACCAAAACATTGCATCACCAACGGTCTAAATACTTGACTATAAGCCCAACCAGTAATTCTAACTACATGATTTACACAACCATATTTACTGCATCCAACAGCAACATTTGCTGCAGTATTTACATTAATACTCCTGTAGTGTATCGCGTCTCTGCCTGCCCTGCCCCGGTGAAGCGTGAATATTTGGCCAGTCCGGGCACACATGCGGAATCCCCCGGCGCCGCTCGAAGCGGACGTTATTATTTTCATTCAAATTTCAGCTTCCAGTGGGACGGTTTAGTGGAATGGGAAAATTGTAGTAAGTTAGATTCTTGAGCCCAAATATTACATTATCTTATGTAATTTAGATGCGAAGCCTCTCTTTGTTGTTTTTATATCGATATATTCAAGTTCGGTATTTTATTTTTATAGGACTCGATTTGAATCAAGATATTTATTTTACTATTTATATTTTTAGTTGAAGTTATCTGACGTGACTCTGATCAATTAAACCTTCCTTTCAAATATAGCTTGTAACTTATTACTGACGTCCTCACTTCTCATGCCTCCTTCAATAAAGCTAAAGCTCTATAATATTAAAGGCAACATAAATTAAAGAAGACCTCAACTCAAGCTATCTCTGTCCTCATATAAAAATATCTGTTCCACCATATTTTCAGGTTAACCTGCGTTCTGCATCAAAGATCCCGAAGCTACTCCTATATACACATATGTATGTATAAGACCATATACTACACACAAGTCGTAGTACGATAATCTCTATAGAGATGTCTTAACCCCCCTCCTGCGTACAAACTCGTATATTTGGATAGAACGTGTACTCAACTCCCGGAGGACGACTCAAACGTTTCTGTAAAATACTAGTTTAAGCTTCCTTAGAAAATAGGAACTTTATTATTATATCTTGCTTCTTAGTTTGTACTTCTATTTCGTAAATATAATATTTCACTTAATGTAAGATGGTTTAAAAGGGTTTAGTTTCTAAAGAGTTTATAACGTTTTATTTTAAGCAATGTCGAGTAAAATATTTTTCATGGATTTTCTAAAATTTGGTTCACCTTCTTGATTTTGTTAAGAGATGAAAAACGCAATGGAAAAATAGGGAATCACTAAAAAGATGGAAACTTTTTCAAATTGAGGAGTAATTCAATTATAAATTGTTGAACACCAATCGCCTAGTATTAATACACAATTCTACAAATATTGACCATATAACATCACAACTAACAAATCAGCAAACAAATTGACCTGTTTACATGCTCACATGCGTTCGTCAGATATTCACAAAAACCAGTTATCGACACGTTTGTTTCAACAACAGTTAATTGTAGTTTTATTTACTTTTCTATTACCGTTTCAATATCATGAATATTTTATGGAATTTTCTCTCTAGAAACACTATCAAAAATCAAGAATCTCCTTCTTTTTGATGTCGGTTAAAAAGACAATATTTTTTCCACCTATCAATTTAGAACACAACATAATGTAGAGCGGTGTAATATATACCTATATTTCATAACAATACGTACCTAAGCAAGAAAAATAAGATGAACCTTAACACCGCTAAATGCTTACCCAGCTAACCACTCAAAAAATAATGAATAGAATCGTTAAAACCATCTCAAGTGCTTTGTAAACGAAAAATGAGAAAATGGAAGTTTCGAAGCCAGTTTCACTATTTATCTGTTTATTCAGGCATCGCAAAAACTGCGGACCGTGACGAGGCCGGCTTTAGATTAAAATATACAGGAGTTAAAATACAGAGGGAGTTTGGAGGAGCGGAGAGCTGTGGGGAGCGGAGAGGGCTGTGTCCAGTTGATACTAATAATAATAGCTTCATGTGCGGCGTGCATGACAGTCTATAAAAGAGCACTCATAGACGATGTATAGCTTTCGGTACGGTATGATATAAAATGTAATGTGTGATCAAATTAATATTTTTTTGAGCCACGGCTTCCGATATATACCTAAACTAAGCGGACGAGAGTAAATTTAAATATTTTTGCTCATTTCGTTAACAGTTAAGCAGTGATACAACAAATAACAGTAACGAAACAATCCATTCTTTTTCTTACGTTCATTCATTGATCAAGTTATTTTTAATGTAAGCATTTAATTAGTAATTTAGCTATCATAATACATTTAGAACCGCTATCTTATACACATCATATAATAGAAGATACAACAACACATAATAAACCTCTATTCTAATAAAACTTTATTTAACCCACAAGCAGCTTAGGACTTAATATTAACGAAGTTATAGCGGGTCTAGTACGTAGCGAACTGGCAACACTGGCCACAAGACGCTCCTGATTTTAAACGAAGTAAATTTATCTTCCAAAGTAACGTAAGTGTTGCCACCTTTGCGCTGGACTTTTAAAACGTGGCGTAAAACTTGGCTCGAGCTGGATTTATGAATTCTTAGAGAGTAGGTTTACTCTGCATACTGTGGGGCCAAGGCTCGTTTACGGTTACTTTTTTAGAACGATATTTGGGTTTTAATGTTACCAAAGTTGTCAATTATTTGGTTTGATTGGTGATCTAAGTAGACAGGCATTTTTTTTACATGCCGTTTCTTTAACATCATTTTTTAGTATTTACTAACAAGCTCTGTCTACATTGTATTTAATTTACAAAAAAATATTCCCAAGACAGTTTTACGACTATTATTCTTAAAGTTCCAAAAAGTATTATACTCACCAGTCATCATAGTCACACAAAAAATAAAAGCAAAATCAAAATCAACCTGCAACACAAATCCCCACACTGTGAACCACGAAGCCACTCCGTCAAAGTTTATCATCAGAAGTCACCCGGCGTTACTTCACTTTACGGTACCCTTTACGACGATATTAAATGGGGTTTAATTTAAAAATTTAACACCCTTCCGCCATTTACAGCGGCTCGTGTTATCGGACAGGTAATAGAAAAAATATATATCGACTTCTGCAACATGATATTGGAGACGTCTCGCTTTTGTTTTACTCATAAAGCTTGAGAAATATAGATAAATTTTATTTATTTTGCTAAGCTTTCTATAAAGTGTTTCATACTTGTATTATATTTAATAGCACTTTTAACTATAGAAACAATCATATTTTATAAAATCAAAATTGAACCTCTCGTACATAAGTTTGCTACTGTCGATCCTACACTATTGTATGGTAAATTTATTATTTCGTTGAATGTTATTTCTTATCAAGCACAGAAAGTTGTGTTGTATTAAAGTATGAAACATACAAATATTGTAAGTATGATCGAAGTCTGTTTAAACATGTTTCATACGGGGAGAACGCAAAACTTTATATAAAGAAGATCACGAGAGTTTTTCTGTGAGTTTTCCTGCATCTAACCACTCTCATTAACTATAACTAATGTTGTACACCTTTACCGGCAAGATATAGCTGTACCTACATCAGTAATATTACGTAAGCATACATAAGATACGTTTATCAAACAGAGTATGTATAATATAGCTGCGTTGTATTTAAATTTTGAGTTACTTAGACCATAAAAAGCTTCAAGATATAAAAAAAAATGCAATTTTTATCTTGCTTTTTAGCAGCAATACTCGTCCATTGAAACAGGCCTAAAATAATTGTATTTACTGTAGATAAAACTAACGAATAAATCATCCCATGACAAACAGAATTTCATACAGAATATTTACAATAATTTAACACCTAAACTTAAATGTTTGCTAACCGTAAAATCAAAATCCGCACGCAGCAAAAAATACACATTAATATTTCGTTAAACATTAAAATGATAAACGTTCAAACAAATATCTGGCAATAAATTAATAAAGAACAACATGTTCACTACTAAAACAAATACAATTACAATAACAGTTGTTTTTGATTGGTTGTTTAACGAAATCTTAATTTAACTTTAACTAGATTGGAAAATATCAATTGGAATAATTTGTTGACATTGCTGTTTATAATGACATGCGTTGACGTCACAATAGCGTTTTGATATGCGTCTGTAGGTGATCATTATGGAACTAATTATTTCGCATATTAGTTTCGAATTGAATTTTGCTTTGTGGACAGGATCAGTTTTAATTAAATATGGTTCTGATGAATAAGTAAATCGCTGTTGGTCAAAGGTATCATCTTGATTTGAGTCTATCGAAATGGTTTGCATTTTGTTGAACTATCTAATTTTTTGATTGAGTATGACTATGTTGATGCTAACCAAACATTATTTTAATTTAAACCTGCTTTTTAGACTTTAAACAACCTATGTTGGACTTGGTTTTGTTGTCACAGGATTAAACTTAACTCCGTAATTTTTATGAACCGACTGCTAATCTGAACTCTAGAACCCTTTTATCTTACCAACCACTAACTAGGGTTCTTAACTATTAATGCCAATGACGACAAACAAAAGACATTTTGCATTTTGAAAATTGCAATTTATCAATGCCAAATCGAAAACCATATATTAACTAATTAAAAAAGAATACTATTAAGATTTTTCATTGATCTTTTTAAAGCTCACAGGTGAGTACCAAACGTCATCCGGTGTGTATACATCTCGCCGCCGGCACGATTTCCAAAATGTTACCAATAAACCTGCGCCATGACACCTCAATCTACACAAAGGCGGTCTATTTCGGCGTCTAAAGGAAGGGAACTCAAATCAAGTGGCCGGTGACAATGTACGGGAAATCAGCAACAATAGCCCACTGAAGTATAGCCTCTTAGCCTCGCGAAACGAACGTATATGTAGTGCGGGTATAGAAAATACTTAGCCGAGAATGAATAGGAAGAATTTCTTATAATAAAATGTGCGGAAATATTAAATATTTTCAGTGGGGAACTGCGAATACTGAAGCTCTTTTCGTTTATAAATTTTTGATATATCAAAGGATTAACGTTGTACGTTTAAAATTGTTAATACTCAAAAGTACTCAAAACATTTCATATGCAATTCTTCTTACATATCAATATACCATACAAAAGTAATCTGCAAAGAGACATTTCATATCTCATCGAATCCGATACTTTAATTGCTAGCTCCATTACAATTCGTATGCAGTTCATTTGAAAAAAAAAACCTATTCTTTAAAAGCAATAGTTGATACACGGTATTCAATACACTATGCATTATGCGCAACAACACCAAATTATGTTTCGTGGAACTGACCAAGTATTGCAGCTATTTCACAAATAACACTCGTGCATCTAAATAACGAATAACGTACAATTTCAAAAATTAATTGATATGTATCATTGATCACTGTTAATTTGAATGTATGTTTCAATAATGAAAACTTGTATAAAGTAGAGTCACAAAAACACCAACTTCACGTTTCTCGAGAGCCGAAATGTTTTATTTCTGAATAAAAATAACTAGATTTTATAATCTTTAATGTTAATTTACGTTTGGATACTGAATACTATAGGGCCTACCACACCTTAAAAAAACACCACCATTGCAAAAAATGTAACACTTGTGTTGGTGAACAAAACACCAACAAAAAATTTGAAGTTTTTCGCCAACCTCGATAGATGGCGTTGGCGTCGAAATATATCGCACTAAGGTCTCGTTCTTACTGTTTGATAGAAAATTGTTGTTAGTTCCATTTAAGGTTTGTTGCAAATCCAACCATTGAAACGTCAATCTTTCTACGCGTCAAATTTGTTTATACAATTTAAACTTAATATAATCATACACACAACTTCTAAGAATTAAGTTATAGAACCAGTGTCACTTTATAGATGTCTTTGAAACCGCTTATAGACAAGTATTTCCTGTCAATTTAGTGTTACATACAATACCATATGTTATACAAAACCACAAACATTGATGATGTGCTAAATGCATACTATTTGTTTGAACGCTGACCAAATTATACACAATACCTGCATCGACAAGTCAAACATTTCCTCCACACTATAATATTATAATATATGTGTTTTCGTATAGGAATTTAGACTTTACAAGGAGGTTACTATGTTCAAAAAGAAATGTGATTCCCTCAGACCGGTCATGTTCATAAACATTGCACGGATAGTCGAGTGCACAGCAAGCATGACATGTCGCACGTTCAAATCCCACGTAGGACAATGATGTTTGTGATCCACGAACGCTTTTTTTTAATCTTCGTTCATATGATTTAAATCTTTGTAAGATCTCCTGGGCACAAATTGAAATAATCAATCTCTAAATACAACAGCTGGTGTTTCTTTACTTTTCGCAATTATCAGAGCCACAATCTGAACTGATCACCTTGCTGAGTTGTGATCTATTAAAAAAAAGATATCTGCTATGAAAAACGAACTTCTATCACCAACGAAGAGCTTAAGAAAAAAAATGAGAATAACTCCGTTCTCTACACAAACAAGTTATTTCGTTCTTTAACTTTATAAAAGATTGCAATGTTCTAAATAAACAGCATATTGAAGTCTGCGCAGCAATCAGGCTGGAGTCAGGCAGTCCCCGCGCGCGACGACCCGTGAACGTTCAAACTTACCTTCCCTCATTATGTGTTTGTCGTGCTTATAAAAATGTGCCTTTAAAAGCCAATATTTAACTGAATTCAAAGGCATAATGGCGAATATAGGGAGTAATGGCGTGTATTTTATTTTACACTTGGATTTCGGTTTTGAACTCGCTTATAATATATGTCACCCACAGTTGAAAATTGATATTTTTTACTGAGGTTTGAAGTTTAAAACTAATATATAAAATTCCCGTGTTAGTTACCGTACTCCTCCGAAACGGTTCGAGCGATTTTTATGAAATTTTGTACACATATTGGGTAAGTCTGAGAATAGAACAACATCTATTTTTCATACCACTAAGTGATAAGGGTTGCTCACACTAAAAAAAATATTTTATTTTTTGGATGAAATTGTTTGTTTTTATTTTTTTTATAATGTGGCAATAAAAAAAACATACCCACAACTAGAAAAAAAAATATTCAAATAACGTTTGCTGGGTCAGCTAGTATGAAATATGAAACTAAATGACAAATCGAATTGATAACTTTATATAAATCAATTTTGTGGTGTAGGGTTATGAATCTTAGTACTTCAAATAAATTGTAGCGCTGGTTTTATATTCGGTTCATGTGTCACCAATACATGCATAAAAAAAAATACATTCGTGTGCAAGTATCACTTCCAAACAGATAAACTAAGCGATTTGTAACCTGCTTTCTACAGATCTAAAAAGCTGAGGATCTCCCCAAAAACATGTTGTCTTACAAAGAAGCAACACCCATTTATTTCACTTAACATAAAATAAATAAACTTACAAAATAGCCTCATCAATTTGCCGTAGCGTCGCAATTCCGAGGCCGCGCTCGAGCGACAAGCAGACCAATGAATTCTTATACATTTATCGTTCAATAATAAAGTTTTTCCATAGCCCTACACTTATTAGCTCCGTGGAATATATTAAATTCCTCGCCGGTCGAGCATTTCTCTCGCAATATTCATATTTTTCATATCTACCTCTGTATTATGATTTTCTTTGAGTTTTACGGTCGGTGTGTCATTGACGGAGGATGTGGGTGTTATAACTCCTGAGATGAGAAATAGGCAAAAGCGGGGATGTAGGCCTGACGCAGATTCAGGAGCGTTTTGTTAAGTCGCGCCTGCGCTATCCCCGCACGAAGTACCCACATGTGGGATGCTTTGATTTCCTGCGAAATTGAATATTTGTTTTGATGGTAAAGCTGGTGCTATGGGTTTTTAATATCAGGTATTTGGAAATATAATTCAATAATACCTAATAGACTCAAATTTTAACATGATAAAAAACACAGTTCTAGTCATCAGTTCCTAGCACGCCATCTAATACCCATAGCAATCAAAATATCATTAGAAGCGTTTATTTATAGACCTGGCTTTACTAAGCTTAAATGAGTCAAATCGACAATTTTACTTCAAAAGATTTTATCTGCAGTAATCTGCAAAATTTGCAAACCAAACCTAAACACCACCCCTGGGAGCCAGCCGCGCGACTAAAACACCAAAGAAGCCATCAAAATCATTTAAATTAACAATGAACCGCAAAACTTAAGTTGTATAATAAAACAACATAACAGCGGTCGTTCGTATTTAACATAAAAACTTTGCTTATTAACATAAACAAAGTTTGTCAAGTTAATAATATAATTATGGGATCTAATCCGAACATTAATAGAGGGGTCAAGTGCCCTGGTTAATTGATGTGTCGCTTCCAAAGTTCTTCAATTAATATGTGAAAGTTTACGGTAAGTGTATGTAGATGGCGGTATGCTATACCATTTTCTTGATATATGTTTATACATACATATATATCACAAGACGTGTTGTAAGAGACATGGTATATAGAGAATTACCTGTCGCGAACAATTGAACTTTTAAACAGTTGCTTCAATTCCAATATCTTGAAAGATGTTTTATGTACAAAATACTCAAGAATTATTTAAGTCCCTAGCGTAACCTATAGCATTTCTGTTTCTAAATAACGTGCTATAATGTATAGACAATATCTCCTTGAAATTAACGTTCTCTTTATCAATTTCTGGATAACAACTATCACCAATCATGCAATTTCTGTAAAGGTTGACTTAGCTTACCAACACCACAACAGATCTAGTCCTGAAAATGCCAAACAATCTTCTACTAGGCACGAAATGCCAGTAAACTGTTGACTGACGGATCAGCCTGTAGCTGCCAGTAATGCGGGGATCCCGGGATCCCGGCTATTGATCCAGGATTACACGGGCACGTGTTAAACTGGCCGCAGCTTGCACTGAATCTGGAAAAAGGCAAGTTCACTTACCCTTGTAGCGTTTATTATTTTAAGATAGGTATTTTATTCTCATATTCATGCAGATATTAAAACTTTGTGAACAATATTTGTTTTTATTTCAGCAAGGCTCGACAATTAGGCTATATCCTAAAGGCTAAGATATTGAAATAGTTTAGTAAATCGCATCGACAACCTAGGGGAAAGTAATTAAAATTTTATTTCAATACATCACGTGACTTTCGCCGTCATATATGTATTTGGGCGACTCAATGAGTATTAAACATTTTTGTTAACTATTGTAGGCGAAGACTACATACTAAGTACATTAAATGTATAACTACGAAAAAACTACATAAAAAACTAACCAAACAAACAAAACAATCTAAACAAATACACTTGATCTAATCCTCATTTAAAAACTAAGAGGGGTCTAGCATCTAAGTTAATTCAAACCGCGGCTCCGGAGTTATTCAGTTAATCGTTTCTGGCAAGTATAAGTAGACCCGTCCCGCGGGACAAATAACCGAGTCTAGATGATAGATACTGCTGAATAAATTATGCGGGAGCTAATCGATGCAAGTTTAGTAATTGTCTCGAGATCGCTTGTGATCGAGGGGATTTGTTTCATAAGTGCTAGTGCGATAAATGTTGATGAAACTTGATGGTATGATGATAATAGGGATTCTAGGATAGGGACAGTAACGGATACGTATTTCTTTCTCTTGTCTCAAAAACATAAATTGTTCAAATTACAGTAAATGGAAATTACTCGTGACGTCGCTTCCATGTATTAATTTTGAGAATTCGTAACGTCATAAGCCCCGGCCACTTTAAGACAGTTTATGTTTGAGAGTTTTCATTGTTTGGATACAGGCAAATACATGTTTAATATTATTTAATTAACTAGCTGACTGACGGATTTAACTTTTATCTTTATATCGCTCCCATTTCGATGGTTTTTATAGGTTTTTTTAAGTTCTTGTTATTACTTGCACGTACGTTACTGATTTTTTGAGATTTTTACGATGTTAATAATTAAATAAAAGTATTTTGAGGGGGGTGTGATTTATTATAAAGGGAAAGAATTCATAATAAAAAAGCAATAAACTTCGTTTAAAAATAGTTTTCTTTCTCGTTAAGCATGTTTGGAGTAAATTTTTTGTTAAATATTTTAATGAATACTATTATTATTATTATTCCTTTTTGTTTCTTTAGGGGTGATTTTTACTTTTACATAGACTGATTGGTTTACTCCAACATTTTGTAAAATTACCAAGAATTTTGTTTTGTTTTTGGCTTATTTTAAGTTATAAAATTTGAAGGATGGTTTTTGTTAATATGAATGAAGAAGAGTAATGCAGTTTTAACTTACTTGTATCAGATAGCATTGCGTATGAAATCAGCGCATGACATGAATCTGGAAAAAGGAAAACATGTTTAGTATAGAAGAAAGATTAAATTTAAATAGAACAAGTAGGTATAGAAAATTGTACAAGATTACTGTAATGCAAATGATTTGCAAAAACAAAGATGGAAAGCTGCAAACTGGTGTAAAAAAAATATATACAAGAAAGCTCGCATTTCTCTACATAATACTATTGCTCAGTTATTCAGTGATACGTAAGCAGAATCTTCAAGGCTACAAATGTATTATCTACGCTAAAGAGTGCGATGGAAATTCAGCCAAAAATATGAATCCCGAACGGCACATCGCACTTTTTCGTCGCCACACACGTACAATTTTAATCACACCACAGAACCCATTCCACGCACACACACAAACGCTAAATAATTAATAACACATGGGGAAGCACCGTCGCCGTCGCCAGATTCACACAACAGTTCATACATAAAGCGAATCACGTCTCTAGAGAGAAAAACAATCCATCAGTTGTTGGGTCCCTCAAACGGCACTCCATACACCGCAGAACGTATCACACATATACACGTAACATGAAAAACACGCACACATACACGCCAGTCGCATAAACTCACACGAGCGTAACATACACTCAAAAATGTAGGGAATTCACTCACTCACACATTCGCAACGGGGAATATCGACACACACATTGCATCCGTCAACATAGAACACAGATGCATCACAATACACAGATGGAACATGACTGTGTGGGTGACTGGCTGACTACAAACATCAGATTCTGCGATTTCATATAAAAATACTTTTTCATTAATTTTGTTAATTGGACTTAGATAAACATTTCGAGCAAATTCAGTTCGTATTACTTATAATTGGAGATAATCTGCAGACGTAAGCCTCTGCCAATCCCATATTATATATTCGTGGAACACATAACCCAATAGTAGGATTTGTCGAAAACTATTTAAACTTAATTGATTTTAATTCCAGCTCTGTTTATTTAAATTACGATTTTATTGATTTCAAAGCCGCCTTTTTTCAATCGAATTTCTTTTGAAAATTAAAATATAGGCTTAGACACAAAAAAAGTTGTTTTACGTGAACTTCAGTACGTTACTAGTGTAGTTCAATCATATTAAAAAAGACATAGGCTTCTTCCACGCTGGACTTAATGCAGTCACAAATAAAATATAAGATAAGATCACTTGGGCCTCCGTCCAAGAATACACATTTATATGAAAATTACACGACGCGTCACAAAATACGGGGATAGATCAAGAATCGCGGCACGTACGCGGGCGTGCAGCCGGCCTAAACGGTCCCCTTCCGAGTTTTCTCTTGACCCACATCGGGCTGCAGGGAAAAACTTGCAGATTATCGAATGTGGCGAAAGTTGGACACAGTCGTAATAATGCTGACCGTTCTGCAGTTAGAAACGGTTATATTACAGACGAACGAAAGTTTTATCTGATGGATAGTTGGTTTATTATGTGCTACTGATAAGTTACGTCGTATATTTTAAAGCTGTGACTGTAGAGGTTTGGTATTGTGTAAAGCGAGAGGATTAAACAACTTTCCCATAGACACTACAAAACCTTATTCTGCTAACGTCTCGTGCAGTCAAAGGAGTTCACTCATCATTAGACTATATCAATTCAACCGCAAAAATTCAAATTCAACCGATTCAAAACGAACTTTCACAAAAATTTTCTCATTTCCAACCTTAACAGAATGATGTTTCTTCTTTCCTTAGCAAACGTTCACAAATAAACAAAATACATGTAAAAACATCGATGCAAAGACGAATATTTCCGCTACCATCAAATGTCTCCCATATTAATTTTCCGCGCGGCCTACCGCGGAACGTTTCAAAGAACTTTCATACCTTCGGGTTTTTATGATTTTCGTGTATTCAAAGTATTGCAGTCCTTTGGGACGAACCTATGGCAATCACGACTAGTTAAGTATTAACGGTACAGCGATTGACAAGTTTCTGTTCATTTTTATGTGAAGTATTTTTGTTTTTTTAAGTATGTATGTACTATTGCAAGGCGTGTCATAAGATGTTTTGTTAATAATCACATTTAACATCAAATATAAGTTATTTTTAGGAAAAAATACACAAGCATTACTTTAAAATGGCGTCTTCTACCTCCAACCCTCCAATTGTCGTAAACTGTCAATTCAAATTTCCATTCCAGAACATTCTATTCTACTCTAAATTCAAATGCAATTTACAAACTGGCCATTATTTTATTTGACGTTCTCTTTTCTGTTGTCATATAAATAAGTATAAATGTGTATTTTATAGTTGTACAAACACATTCGAGCAATCTCAAAAATCTATATCTACACTCTATACTTAACATATAAAGCTGAAGAGTTTGGTTGTTTGAACGCGCTAATCTCAGGAACTACTGGTTCAAATTAAAAAATTCTTTTTGTGTTGAATAGAACATTCATCGAGGAAGGTTTTAGGCTATATACTATCACGCTGCGAATAATAGGAGCGAAGATACAATTTAAAATGTGGAAAAAACATCTTTGAGGGCTTCCATCCAAAAATTCCTAACTTATATCTTCTAAACACGCGGACGAAGTCCGGGCAACAGCTAGTGATGAATAACAACCATCAAGAGTCGCTCTCGCACATAAAGAGTTCCATACTATTTACAACTATATGCACTTTAGTATAAAGTTAGGGTCGCTAATAGACATGGGCAGACCTCCAAAGACTAATAAAGAATGGTTGTTTTGGCATTGTAGAATACAATAAAAAAAACAGTTTACAAACTACTCATAAACAGAGAAAAACAAATTAAAACTATCATACTAAAAGCATTTTAAAGTTAAATATTAAAATTATTTTTTGCATTCTGTTCGTAGACAAAATTGCCCGAAGCACAAGTTAGTTAGTCTTATGTTGTCATAACGCTCGTAAAGGCTTTTAATAAATTAGTGTAAGTAGGTATTATTAATAAAATATTTTGCTCATATCATAACAACTTAATTTGAAGAAAAATTAACTTAAAACGAAGATTTGAGGTGACTTAAAAGATCAGGATTTGTTCTGAATCTGACAAAATCTCATGACTATCATTCAAATGCATTATTTTTATAATTTGATAGCCAAAGGGTAAAAAAGTAGACCTGACCTGACCGCGTGTCCGTCAGTTATGAAGCTGTATCTCATGAACCGTGATAGGTAGAGAGTTGGAATTTCAGGTGATATTGATGTCTGTTGCAGCAATTGTAAAAACTACAAAAACAAAAAGTTTCACTAAGCAAATTTTAGAGCTGTCAAAAACTTGTAAGCTTTAACAAACAGATATTTAGCTACGGAAGTTCTTCGTTCCTATATTTAAACTCCTTTTAGGTACGAAACAATTTAAATGACAACGAGTAGAACCTTTTTAATCAAGGAAGCCTGCATCACAACACTAAACACCAAGTACAGTTCAAATTACGGGTCCTACATATCTCGGGACAAGACAGCCTGCCAACTTACTAACTCGATTGACCCATAACACCTCGCCATTTAGTATACACATGCACGCCAGGTGCCTGCCTGCCTGCATGCATTTAAATCGAATATTACAAAGCGGATATCTCGTATAACCACCTTAAGGTTCTTTAGATTATTCAGAGGAATGTGTTTGCGATATGCGAATTCGTTAGTATATTGTAGAGGTTAAAATATGGATAAATTATGAAGGAAAATTTTGAAATAAAAATATATTCTACAACATTTCACACAACGCCATCTAGTGTCAAACTAAGCAAATTTCGTATTATAGGTACTAGACAACTGATAAACATAATTTTATACCTCTAAATACATACATAATATAGATAAATTACACCCAGACGCAGAAAAAATGGTCGTGCTTATCACACAGATGTTTGTCTTGGGTGGGAATAGTACCCACGACCTATGGTATAGCAATCAGGGCCACTAACCACTAGACCTACGGAAAATGTTTCCCGACACATCAATTACAAAATAAAAGTCTTCGTATTTCATCATACGTATAATTCTCAAGTCCACAGTTCATTTTCGTCCTGACACCATTGTGTCAGTGCGTACCGTATACCCCACCGGGTCTGACGTCGTAAGCCTCTATAGAAAATTAATTCGGCCAATCTAAACTGTCTTAAAGACAAATCAGTTTGGAACTTAGCGGACTCCTCGGGGAGATCCGATATTATCCGGATTACACAGATGTGATACCGGATGAGATCCGAATGTGTGAACTATCAACGGATTTTAGAACTTCAGTGTAGGCTTGGTGTTAGGAACAATAGGTATTGTTTTGTAGTTAATTCTGTCAAAATATTTTTCTTTGTATTATTTCGTTGGTTAGGTACAATGATACTAAACTTAGTAAATAAATAAATATTATTAAGCACGTCGATTTCGTCCGTCCCGTAAATTATGTATTATTTTGCTAAATAGGCTTTTAATTTAAGTTTGATTTACTAAACTGCTGTATGAGGATATGATTAAAAACTCTTTTTGGATCCTTAGATTATACATGTTAGTACTTATAAAACTTTTGCCAAAACATAAAAATAATTAATATTCTTACTAGTTATTAAAATAACAATCTCCTGACCAGACACAATACTATTTATTTTGTATTTTCTTTTAATATTGTACTTTTTCAAAAGAAATATGGCTTTAACATTTTAATTACATCTACTAATTGGATTTGAATAATTTGGCTTTTTATAAAAAAATAACTATAATTGGAACATGTACGAAGTTCACTGATCTTAGTTAATTTGAAATTAAATTCCAAATAATAAATACGTGAATAGTTTTATTTCTTTTTACGTCTTAAGATTTAGTATTCAAAAAAATGTTAACAAGTTACAAATTACAAAGAATTGTAGTTATTTGTGTACAGGGTAATAACAAACGGAAGAGAGATTAAATAACGCAAAGATCACATTTGAATGGTCACATATTAGCAATGTATATACATACAGATACATGAACTAGGCTGCTTTTGTAAGACGACTAAAAAATCACGGTGTATACCCATACACTTACTTATATCAAACCACTGAACATCATACAAAAAACAGAAAGCCTATCCTATATATATAGAGATACAAAGTGTCTTCTATTTATCAAATTCAATAGGAGTTATTATTAATAAGGCGACGGGAGTGGTTTAAAAGTTCACCATTAACAATACAGCTTTAAAATGCTTTATAAAGTTTGATCGGTCTCTCCGACTATACCAGTACTAGTACGAGCATATCGAACCTGCATTAATTATTAACTTGGGCTCATGTACTCCTAACACATCCCTTCTAAACTACGATGCATATTGATGAGCAACCATTGTTGATAATTATAATTAAATAAAACAAGCTGATGAATAAAAAAACTTCACAATTATTTCTTAATAGGTATTGCAAAATTAAATGAGCCAGTATCATCATGACATACCTGCATACAAACGTCTTCAAAATTATTTGTTAACTTTGCAAAATTAAATGAGCAAGTATTATCACGACAAACATTCATTAAAACGAGTTAAATCGTTTTATCAGTCACTATACGTCCTGTCAAACAGAACAGTTCAAATATTTCCAGATTTTAAATAAAACCTACATACAGTAACAACTGCGACAATACTTCCGAGCTAAAATTAATCAGAGGCGAAGTCAAAGCAAAGGTACATAATTCATTCATCCAGATACAAAAGTTTGTAAGTGTTCCTCAAGCGAGTTCTTATCGGCCGGCCCTCCAGTGCGAGCTACGCTGTACCTACAGCAGTCGTATAGCTTTGAAGTGCTTTAATTAGTTTTTGAGTTCATTTTCAGCAAGTTTTCTTCTTCAAGTTCTTTCTATGTTTAGAAATGTTATGTAGAGTTTGGCTGTTTGTAAGTCATATGCTGCATAGTTGCTTACAGTGCTAGTAATGAGTTCAGCCCTTGTTGGGTTTTTAGTAATAATATTCCACAACTTTCAGTCAACGCCATCTAGTGTCAAACTAAGCAAAGCTTGTATTGTAAGCACCACCCAGAAAACTAATTTAAAAAACACCTACTATGATGAACGCCTGATATTTAATTTCATTGTTTATACCGTCTGTCTTTGCTATATGAGTAGACCCCTTGCACAACCCTGGGTATTAATAATGGCTTAATAAGTTGGCTAAATAAGCTATCGAATAGTTTAATGCTAAACTGTGTACTGTGTGTGGGCTTCAGTTATTTATTAGTTAATTAAAATGACAATCTCACAACCAGTTAGAAATTTAACTTAAGTTAACGGAACGACTAAAATATGCTGGTTAAGTTAAAATTTAACTTGGGTGTTTGTATTATTAAGGTGGGCCGAAAATTCTAAATTATATTTGTATGTCATCAATTGAAAGTTAGTTAATTAATTTCTGACGAAAATGATTAATTGCAGAGTTGATTTGTGAAGTTCTAATAAAATCACTTTTAGGATTACGTCAATCATTGCAAATAAATTGATACGCAATGAAAACGCTTACAAAATGTCTTGTTCCTGAAAAACTATAGCTTTATCACATCTAGTCACAAAATACACAGTTTAAAACGACATTTCTAGGCACTAGATAACTTGTAGGTATACATAAAAAAACACTGCTAAAAAATCAATAAAATATTACAAAGAGTGCACAGAAAAATAAACTGACTGTAGATGAGTTCGAACAAAATGCATTTACACGAGTATCCCTTTGAAACGATTATTTAAACCTTCAGGATGTCTACCACGATATCCTCGCGTGAGAAAGCGGGACGTCGCTCTACGCCTTATAACGCGCTGTCCTTATTTCAGAAGTGTTTGTGACCCCTGAGAAGGCAGCGTGACCCCTGACGTCATCAGTTTGCACATTAAAATGTCTATTACATTCAAACTTGTACAGTAACTAGATTCAATTCTCAAGTCTAAGATTGTCTTTTGCGAGTAAATGCGAGATTTATTAATTTTGCTGCTTTGAGTTGACTGTGTCATTTCCAAAGAAATATTTTAGTTATAAACTGTTTTGTTGCAAGTACATTTGTTCTTTGAATAGTTCGTTTTATAGGAGGAAGACAAAAATAAGATAAGTGAATTAAAAAGATCTAGAATTACCTTAAATCCAGACAGACAGTTGTTTATAATATGAGCACTATCGTATTCAGTCCATTGTATTATACTTGGTGAAGTCACGCAAAGAGGTTTTACTTCCCTTAACGAAACACAATAGTCTTCAAGCTACTATAGCCAGTATCTATTGACCTAGTACGTCATATAGAATTATCCAGACACAGGACCTACGCAAGAACTGGTACTGGAACGACACACTAAAGGGTCAGCACACCTACAGACTAGCGGTGAAGCGACTAATTCAACAACAATGGAAACTCAACAACTCTATACCTCTTAATATACGGCCTATATTAGCGTGGCATAATTTTATTAAATCGTATCGTTGTAATGTGTGGCTTGTTGTTTATGAATTTGAGTCGTATTGAAAGAGGCTAAGGTTTAGTTTCGGTTGACTTGGTTTGTTAATGCGTGGGTTGTGCTGACCCAGGGTCACGGGTTAGTTCATCGTACACAACAAATATGAGTATGATGGGTTTGTATCAGACTGCATGTCTGCCGCTACGAATTGTCTGTATATGTAGTATCAAGGCCGGGTTTTTAAGGGGATGGGCAGAAATCTGCTTTACAATACGTACAATACAGGGCTGGTATTGTTGGTCGCTCTTTAAATTTTTATGGGACGACCAGTTATGCTTGCCCCGGGCTTTGATCGAGGATAAAATCTAGAATAAACGTTCAATAAGCGACATCGATCACTTAAAACCATGAAAGTAAAACTGGTAGGCAAAAATAAGCTTATATTCTGACAGAAATTGAAATAAAAAGAAATATTTCAGCATTGAAATCCAACTTAAAAAACGAAATCAAGAAATCGATAGCTTCTGAAGCAATATTCCAGATTGAAGTTCAACCCTAAAATCTCGCAGGATGTTGCGAACTCTGCCCAAACACTGTCAAGTCGTCAAGAAGTTGTGTCAGTGGGGCAAACTTGTTTCTGACTCGCGTATAATAAGCCAAGCCATCAACTTGGCCCTTTGTACTTCAACTTGAGAGCAAATAATGATGGGAAACCGACTAGTTTACAAGCAGACGAAAATCTGATTTATAAGTTAAAGAAGTGGATTTTTTTGTTACAAGTAATATTTTAACAGCATTTTTTTTATTTTAAAAAATATGTCTCAAAGTGTTCCTTATATTTATAGGTACTAAGCTATCCTATCTTTTAAGTTGGATCAAACTGCTGCAAATTTGACTCAATTCGGTTACGTAGTTTAGGAGCCCATCTCGGACAATATGTCGAAAAAAATAATAATATATTAAATAGATTTAATAAAAACCCAGTACAAAAATATAAAGGCCCAAGCCTTCCGTGGTCACATAGCCATGATTTTTAATCTACTTAATGCAATAACCAAAAAGTTTCCAATCCAAGTAAATATTTGAAGAGAACATGACATGTCGTACAGTCTAAGCCTACTCGAGAACTATGCAAGCCTCGCAACTGGGTCAAATTGATCTGGGTTTTGTTTGTCAAAAAGTTTCCTAGCAGGAAACAGGTAGAGTATTCGTCCATAAACTGTATTGTTTAGTTCGCTGCGGATCGGGTCCACTTATTTTTTGCCGAGTTATTGAAAAATAGCGATTTTTGTATCGAAACTCATAATAGTTATTTCGGGTGAATTGGGACTTTTTTGGCCGTTCTTTTTTGATTTCCTCATTACTCCGTGCCATTCGATAACCGTTCCGGAATAATTGACGTTGTTACGTTAAAAAGTATTACGCTCTTCTTGAGTTGCCTTTTCATACTACATCCATATTGAACTTATGCAAGTAAATTCCAATGAAAATACAGTAAACTGGAGTAAACTTTGAACAAAACGAAATATTCAATAAAAAGCAGGCAGCTCACAAATTCCGATATTTCAAGGGTTATTAGCTAATTAAAAAATAATCCCCGCTCAATGGCGAGCCGGCGCGGCAGCGGAGCAGGCAATAACGCACAACCACTGCAAATACGATAAAAACACAAATGCCGGAGCCTGTTATTTATCTACACGCTTTTCCCTTTATAGGGTGAACAGAACAGTGTAGCAGGAGAGGCATTTAAGTGGCTCCGTATCTGTAACGAGTTTGTTAGTTAGAGTAAGAACTCTTTTGTAAAGGCTTGTTCAAATCTTGTGTAATTGAACTTCACTTGTCACACGTAATAGGTATGATGGCTGGGTTTATAAATTAAAAATTCTGTTAAGTACCTCAGTTAGATGATTCAAAAATGTTAGACACCTTTTTGTATAAATATTTTTCCCTTTTTCTGAACAACAAGAATTGTCAAAGATAAACTGCTATAAAGTTTAGGAGAGGTTTTGCTTGTGACGATTTTGATGAACGACGAACGATTTCCTAAAATGTATACACATCGTGTTGTCATGCGTAAGTTCCATTCACCTAAATTAGTTCAATTTTTGTTATTTTTATTAATAATTAATAAAAAATCCGTATCTATTTTTATGCATTCAAAAAGTACATCATCATCCCCATTACACATTACTAATATAAAAATAACTCGTCTATTTATTTGTCTTATTCGTTCGCATAATTTATTTAGCAATTATTTTGTTTCTGTATCTGAATGGAAGTTTACTTACGCGCACTCGAGGTCGCGTATCTTACTGACCGAATACACCGCTATCTACATTAATAACTACATATGTGACGCATGACATCGATATATATTAATATATGCTTAGCATACTAATTGTCATTTACTCAAAAGAAGTTCTTAACAAGGATCAAATCTATGTTTCGTTGCGAACCAAAACCGGATGAGCAAATTGCAGTCGCACGCGATATAACGTCACCATTTTACTCTATAAATTATTCGTTATAGCTGCAACATAAATGGATTTTTTATGGAATTTCATCTGATTAACTATCAAGGTTAATTATGGCTGGTTAACAAACGATCGGACAGAAAGCGAAACTCCAAAACTAAAGTTCCTATTACTGAATTTCTGAAACGGAAAAGCGGGCAAAACCATCTGACAAAGATAGTCGAAAAGTCTTCATAAATACTGTAATATTTGGCCGTGGCTTTTAACTTACAAAATATAAGCAGATGATACATGCTCGCATGTTTCTCTTCGAGCCCGGAGTGGGTAAGCCTATTTACATATATCAATAAATAAAGCCACCCTGTAGATAACATCAATATGCTGTGAAAGCTTTCAAAAAAATATAATGCGAGGTAGTGATCATATTATATGATGCAAAAACTTTATCAATTGTGCGATAATTTTAAAGTAAGACGCCAAAAACGAATAAATAATTGAGAAAGAAAATGGTCTTCTTAGAGGAGTGCAAGAATTTGGAAGAACTTCATGAGATGCGTAGGACAATATGTATAGAATTATGAGTTTGTACACCATCGGGTTTACCGGAGCTTTTTAACCTTTGATAAGTGTGGTTCGTTTTCGAGAAATGCGACTTTGTTTTAAGTCTTTTTATTTTTCCTCAGACCGCCATAGCTTTTGAAAACTCTTGGTCCGTAGCGCCCCTAAGGCAATAATCGAACTAAAAATCCCTGCTGACTACTCACGACTACAAAGTCAGCCTTCTATTCTTCATAACTCACCTGCATATCCCAAACAAACCATCACAATCACCATAACCTCAAAAGAACACTTATACCAGCGGCCTATCGAACAGCTACAAACGTCACACAGAATAACGTAAACACGACCTACAAACCTCCATGCTGACATAATACTCTCTTTTTCATCTTACATCTGTATCAGGGGGAGCGAATCCCAAATCAATTTTTACATTTGGATGACACGTTATTTTTACCCTTCCAATATTTACCCTTTCGATTTTATTTCGTATCTACCCTCAATGAAGTTGTATTTGATGTAACCTGTTTGCTGTCTCGTAATCTCTATATATGAAGGTTCGAATAAGAAACGATTTTTAATTTGCGTTTTGCGAGTTGTTGAATTGTTTGATTTGGTTGACGAAGATTATTTTGTATGGAAAGACTTCTTATCAGTTTAGAGGGGGATTTTAGTCTAAAAAATCTGGTGCTTTGGTAGGGTGTAAATTTATTTATTCTTTTGTCTGCTAAGGAATGTGACATTAATTTAGGTAAAAAAGAATATGAAAAGGCCACCTATATTCAAAACATTTCACTACGGAGCCAAACTTGATGAATTTGTATGGGACCAAATGACAGCTTTTTCACGTATTAGAATAAATATTAACAAAATCGGTTCATTCTGTCCTAAGCTCTGCTAACAAATATTAAAAAAAAACAGACGAATTGAGAACCTCCACCTTTTTGAAGTCGGTTTAACAAGATCTAAAACATTTCATCACTCAACGCAATACAAGTCATACACCCAACTCAAATAAACAACATTAACACATTACTTATAAAATTAATATGAACAAGTGTAAAAGGCAGCTCTAGCAAAATATAGTTTATTTTTAAAAGACAGTTTTCCGCTAAAAGAGTCTGTGGAACGTGAAATATCGCTGCGTAAACAAACTGTTTTAAAGCAGTAAAAGTTTATTGTAGGTAACACCATGCTGCTGTCTGCGATGGGATAATTGGATGTGTTGAGGAGCTGAGACGTTGCTCTTTAAATTAAATAACAAAGAGGTTTACTTTATAATTTTATATTTTCAAAACGTGATCAAAAAGTTACGAGACTGTTGTAGCTTTAGAAAAATCCCAGATTTTTGAAATGCGTGTAGTGAAGAAACATATGACACATTATGTCCAAAGCCTTAAATGGTTTTCTTGATAGCTTTTTAATAAAACTTAGCCATAATAATAAGAAGAAATACGTAAAATCCATTTTCTTTTCTTTTTTTTTGAGGTTTTTGTAAATGGCCAAGGCAGTACTAAAATTTTGTAATAATAATAATAAAAATAACATAAATTAACTATTAAAAGACCCAATCAGACTTCGAACTCTACAATTTTCCAAGTCAAAATGACAAACACACACATGAATGTTTGTCACAAGTTAACTTTAAAATCCGTGTCTCATATCTCGAGCACAGGCAATCCCGTCTCCGTCGTAAACATACGCACTGTCGGAGCTATGACCTCTATTATAGAACCTCGTAAATCTGATGTCTCTCTATCGAAGTGTTTACGAGTTGACTTCGGCTATCCCACTCATCGGTAAAGCGCTTTATTGTACAATAAACACTGAAAGCTATCTTTGTCGTCATCCTATGTGAGTGGAAAGGTGAATGAACTTTGAACTTAATTAGCGCTGGCCTGGATTAGTGCTTTCTCATTATGTTGACGGCTTAAGTCGTAAAATTTTGTTTTTAAATACTTTTTTTATTTGGTTTTAAAATCCACATCACAGAAATTTGTACGTGTTTACTTATCATCGATTAAACCGTTCAAATATACACGAAATAATATTTTATTTAGTCATTTGTGATAAAAAATATATATTGAATATTTTTCAAAATGTTTTCGTTCGCCCAGTTAAGCAAGTTATAATTTCTTTGTAACAAGCAATGATTCGTCAACAATTTAAACTTACGACCTTTGACTTAGCAATCCAACGGTCTTTCTACCAGATTATCACCGCTAGCTTGCTAACTAATGAAAAAAAATGACAAGAAGAATTAAAAAAATCAAGCAGCATTGATAGAATACTTCTTAAATTAATTCCCCTTCCACCAAATCAATTTCAGATACCACAATATTAATTGAATGCTATAATTATAAGCTGCAATCAAAGACATCTGCCATCAACATGCATCTGAGGCACCTGCTAATCATAATTACCTCGAATCGCTGACATTATGCACAATTTGCGACGCGCTCACATTACCATTCAATTACACTAACGTCATATCATTATATTTAATTAGTGACTGACAAGTCCTCGCGTCATTGACTGATAAAAAAATTATTTAAATGTAACGTTTTTAAATGAAGTAAAAGGAATAAGGAATTTTTAATTTTCTCTCGCTGGTATTTGTATACTAAAATCAAATGGTACCTAAACATAAAATAGCTCTTATATCGTATTTTTTTCATACATTTTCTATTATTTTTCGTGTATTACACTACATTTGAACAAATACATGCTATGTCTTAAAGGTGTTGGCAAAAGTTTGTTATGTTTTTGATTTCGTTATTTTAATTCAGTTCGTAATAGGTTGTGGTAGCGAAATATGTTTTCGATTTCAATACTCTTGTCGCTTCGTCGTAATTTTAAACTTATGAAGATCAGGCAAAATTTCATATTCTTTATTTCTGTTTCACATATGGTTTTATAACAAATGGGCCACACAACATACTATAACATATAAATAACTCGAGTTACATAGAAAGTAATTGAAAACTAGCACAGTGCGGTGGCCAAGACAAATTTATAACAGCCAATAAATATTTATTGATGTCTTTGAACCACATCCCGAGCCGGATGAAACCGGATGAAGCCGGGTGAAACTAGATGAAACTGGATTCTTATGAATGTGAACGATCCAATGCATTGTATTATGAAATTGTGGGATCTGAAAATTATTGCAGCAGTTATATTTATACGGATTTATGAAGCGTCTGCAGGCTGTTCTTCTTTGAGTTATTTCTCTGGATAATATTTGTGGAGGAGAAGAATGTATAACCAGAGAAAAATAAAAGAGATGGATGCACATGGTGAAAGATGGTATGAGAAATTAAGACAAAATGGCTGAATGAATAACTAGTAAAATAAATGTCTACAAGTGTACCACCTACATTGAAGTAGTTAAAATATTCAACGCAATTTAAAAAACAAGAGAATATCACTGAATTTATATTGAACAATATAATTTTCACTTATTTTTATCGAAACATAATTTCTGCTTGATTTCGCACGTTAATTTGCAAGCGTCCATTGTTTCCGTTTAACACGTTGTGAACTGGTTTCGTCCACTATGTACCTGCCTACAAAAACAAACGAACTACGCACCTTTACATTTATAAAATGTGTTCAAATCGAAACTTCGAATATCTTATCTTTAATAACTTTCTTCATGGAAACTATTATGATCCTCTGAATTACAAAATTAAATGTCATTTTATAATTAGATTTCAAAGTATCATAAGTTTTAAAATTTTTAAATTAAAATACTTATTTTAACGCGCACTTCAATGAAATTAAATTAAATCAATCAACTCATCCTATAGCTGTCCACTGCTGGACATAGCTCCCCCATAATACAGGCCATTCGCCTTCGGCATCCAGTCCGAGCTAGCTGCCTTTTTTAATTATTTAAGTAAACATTAACTTAACAACTACTCTTTTTATAGTCCACGTGTAAGATATCGAATGTATAAAAATCTAATTCACATTTATTCATTGTCTCAAACAATTTACAAATGATTTGCGATAATTATAAAAGTTATCGATACTCTATCACTGTTATCAGTTGTCCAACGTTTACTACGGCTACCGATTAATTATGGAATTTGGTTGTTGTATTTTTATCGTTATCTATCTTATAATATATTCTTTTAGTCGAAATCAAGGTTGTGCCATTCGCGGGTTCAAAAGTCTTTTATGATTCAGTATTCGTTTATTGACTAATATACAGGTTACAATTTGCGTGAATTTGATACTATGCGATGTCATATTTTTTATTGACAAATAAACATTTCTATGAATGAGATGAAATTAGCTTTAATTATTTTATATTTAGTATGGTTTTAAATTTTAATATTTATTGATGAAGCGTATTGCGTTTCCTCTAGCTTTTCAGGAGGGCAGGAATATTAACATAAAATTTTAAACCTATATTAAACCAATCCTATTTACGACTACAAAATTAAAACATTATTTTATTTAAATATTCGACGTGACTAACGTTAATATCTCGAGGACTATATTTAATTACGCTTATTAAAAGTTCAATTGCCATAATTTTCCATGTTAAATAATTTACCAAATTAAAGGGTGTAAATGATTTAAATTAAACCGCTAAAACCTTATTTCCCTGACCAAGCCTTCCTCAGCGCTCGTGAAATATTTTGCTCTTTTTACCATCAGGCTTCGACATGCTAGTTGTTCTGATTTTGTAAATGTAGTCTGTTCAACATATTGCTAAATTAATTTTCTGATGAACTAGTATTAGTACCGTCATTTCATTGCTCACATTTTTTATAAACAAATTGTGAATTGAACAAAAATACTCATACTACAATACTTTTTACATTCAGTCTTCCAAATATATCGTGCGTTCAGCAGAAAAGATTACGATATTTTGTAAAGAAGAGATAAAATATACCTACATTAGATCATCGTTTGATATTTAACTTATACATATTATATTGTGACACAACATAGCGGAATAGTTGGCGACTAGTTTTAGTACAGCTCTCGCTCAATCATCGTGATTGATAAATTGTTTCGCAAACGCTACTTTAGTTAGAAACCACCTGATATGTTCTAAATAATAGCTTTGTGAATAGATACCGGCTTTTTATCTATGAAATTCATGATAGAAAATCGATCGGAATGGAATTTCAGGATAGTACTCAGTACAAGGTCAGAACATTAATTTTCGTTTTAAACATATTCGCACACAGCATCAGTATCAAAAAGATCTAGTACATAACACCCAGCATCTGCATCATAAAGTGTGTCACCGTTATCTCGAGCTAAAATGTTATCTCCGAACATTACATTGTCAAAGGTGATAACGCACATAACTGATTGCGCGATAACGTGATAAACTCACATTATATAGTAACGCCTGCCATGTACGACGTGGCTCTCGTGGTCGGCGCCGCCAGTAACCTTGGCTACCAGGTGCTCAAGAAACTCACTGACACTTACCATGGGAAAATATACTTCACCACCGAAGACGAAACCACCGGATACGACATCCTCAAGAATCTCGAGCGAGATAACGTAGACCTGAATTATCTTCAAATGGACGTGACCTATACCAAGAGCATTATTAAAGTGAGACATTATATCCAAGATTCAGATGAAAGAATAGACTTGATTATCAACGCCACAGACTACGTACATCAGAAGAGGATATCACACGCAGAAGTAGTGAGAAGAACGCTAAGTGTCAACTTCTATGGATACATAAATTTTGGGAAACTTGTTTATCCACTCCTGAATGAGAATGCAAGAGTTATCAATGTTTCTGGACCCGCCGGTTTACTAGCTACAATAGAGAGCGAGGAAATAAGGAATAGAATAAGCGACCCTAATTTAACAGAAGATGAGTTAGTAGCAATATTACAAGAATATGAACAGGCCGCTCGAAGAGGGACAGAGAAGACTGAGGGATGGGGTATGAACGTGCATTCTGTTAGCAAAGTCGCTTTGAACGCAGTTACATTTCTACAGCACAGACAATGGGGTAACAATGGAATTGTTATCAACTGTGTTAACCCTGGTAATCTAAGCAGTCGGGAAGGAAGAAGAACGACGAAGGTATTTGAAGAAGGTGCCAAAGCAATCTTGTACTTAGCCTTCGAAGCTCCGCTTACCATTAAAGGTAATTTCGTATGGAGCAACTATTCAGTAATCGAGTGGAACTCTGATCCCTACGTGGAAGTCACTACAGTGTGAATTAGTGTTGATCCCGAGTCGAGTGGTAATATTGTCTGTGACATTAACACTAATGATTCCCGATGGATCGGAACACCTATTGTAATGGATTCATGAGATTTGGTCACGGACTGTGGTTCATGTGAGGAATTTAATTTATTTGCGTTAAATGATGGAAACGTTGATGGTAATGGAAATTATTATGTGTGTGTTTGGCACTCGTATTTAGTACTTGTCTCTTAATGATAAGATTTGTGGATTTAATCCTTAAATTCATAATTGTAATCTACAGATATTTGCTGCGAATTCGGTGAATATGTATGTCATGTAAAAGTATTAGTGTGGAATTCGGTGTTACCTCAGTATTTAATTATTACCAAGTTATGAC
The DNA here is from genome assembly GCF_003590095.1 of Trichoplusia ni. Classification (NCBI taxonomy): domain Eukaryota; kingdom Metazoa; phylum Arthropoda; class Insecta; order Lepidoptera; family Noctuidae; genus Trichoplusia; species Trichoplusia ni. The sequence continues at coordinate 5,658,523 of NC_039499.1, forward strand.
TAATGAGTAGAATTAAATAAGTTATTTTAATTATAATGTTTCTGTATACTGTTATGAAAATATAAGTTATAATATTATTCCATATTCAATCATGTTTGTATTTATATTTGCCTTCTGACCTTTTTGGTATCATTGATCAGATTTCTGTTTTCAAGTTAATAATTTATAATTAAATGGAAATTATGTCGGATGAAATTTCTCGTAGCCTTAAAAGTGCCCCAGAGAAAAAGCCGTTGATTTAACATTTTAATAAATGTTTTTGTGTATACAATAAATAATAGTAGTATTTATATTTGTCGGTTGTTATTTTACTGATTTCCTGTTTTCGGCTTAATGGAGGTTTGCTTGCAAATTAATTAATTCGCTATCACCATTACCGTCAGTCTTACATAACCCACTGCTGGGCATGAACGTACCATTTTCTTCCGACTCTCGCTCTTTCATGAAAGAAATTTTTAAGATAGTGGTTTCTTAGGTTTACGCGAATGTTAGACATTGAAATGAAACGACTTTTACGGATTTTATCGCGGTTTAATTTTTCAGGTATCATGGTCACGGGCAGACTGACTGACTGTCTGCCCGTGACCATGATACCTGCAAAGGTGTCGAAACGTCGGGAACTAAAACCAAAAATTAAACTAAAACCAAAAATTTAAGATTTTAAGTAAAAAGGTCACGTGAAATCAAGGCACATAGATATATACACATTGACATAACGGTCACGAGATCACGGCAACGAAAATCTTTCTAATCTATTCAAATTCGTCTTGTAATATTTATATTTAAAAAAAATGCTAAAGGTACCTTTAACATTTAATACTTCAACATGAATGGTTTAGTTTCACAATAATTAGTCTCGAACAAAATAAATGTATTAATGATAAATTGATGTTACAGTACCAGTCAAGTATGACATCTCACAAAAATGATCGCATCATTTTCGCACGCTTGACAACAAACTCACAAACTCTTACTCAGATAAGTTTATATCAAAAAACCTGTCTGTCATATTCTCTCCATAATCGATTCTCGAATCCCTCTCGTTGGGATGCTGTCAAAGGGCGATATAAGTTGCATTATCCCTTCAGCCTGATAATAATGTATTGTTATCAGCCACCCATTTGTCAGGCTCCATGATTATGGCATAATGGAAGAGAATAGCTATGAATATATCAAAACAGCTGATTGTGATCTTTATCTGTTTTATCAGAATGGATATAGAGTATGGAACATGGAAAATGGATTAAACAGGATAGCTTTGTGGCGTTTAGACTGCAGGGATCTAATGCATGGTTTTCGAATAGTTTAGAAATTGTTTCTTTTTTGTGGATAATATTTTGATTTAATGTGTGAGTGTGTCTGAGTACATGTATGTGTATTTCTGGATAACATGGAAGGTCTTTGCCCTGCAGTGGACTTCTCCGGTCTGCGATGATGAATATGAATGGTCACCAGAATGTTATTAACTTCTTTAACTCGAAAGCATAAAGGAGTGCCATCATATGAAGTACGGATCAAACTAACAAGAACATTATCAACGAAGTATTTGTAATCATCACACAAACATTTATCCTGGTTAGGGTCAATAACCACTAACACAGTCAATAGTGGTACTATTGTGTTCTCATAATTTATTATATTTAGAGTACTCAAGTCTGTCGCTCAAATTTTCCTTTTTTTCCCTCTTTAAATATCACAACATTAAGCGCTTATCATAAATATCCCCCAGAACTGACATCCACTACCAAACCTGTCTGAATACGATCTCAAATGTTTGTTACACATGCATTGCGCGACGTCCACGTGTTTATATAACTGTTAATAGAACAGATACTTCAATGTACCCGGTGCAAGCAATTCTGTACGCGATCGAAGAATGCTAAGGCAGGTAAGCTCTCGTAAAATCACTTTTTACTATCTACAAAGGTAATTTCACTGATCGTTTCGTGGAAAGCGCAGATTGTGTCTCAGAGTCTTAGTTTTCTAAGCTAGATAGTTTAAACCTTATCCCAACGGATTAAAGGTGATTTTAGAAAAGCAAACCTTTCTATGGCTTTCAATTAAATGAGGGGATTAGATTATTTCTTTCGTTAAATTGTGTCTTTAATTCGAGCTGCGAATTAAGTAAGGCCTGGGATATGCAAGTACATGCTCTGCTTACTGTTTCTTTTATAGTTCAAGTATTTCTATTAAATTCGATTGCAGATATTAACACTATTGGATTCGATCTCATAATGAGTTAAAAAAGAAAGCTGCAACAAAAAAAAATGAGAATTTTATCCAGTTAGTTACAGAATCACTTGACATTTCAAAGCGGTGAATGACTTAAAAATAAATAAGTTGTCTTAGAAAGAAAAAACATCTAAACCAAAGAAAGGTAAGTTAATTGTTTCTTTATTGTTTAATAACCATTTTCTTTTGAGCACAACGGTACCTTCGTTTAATTAGGGCAGATTTCGTTAAGAATTACGTATTTAAGGATTAATGTTGAAATTGTAATTTGGAGTCTCTCTCGACTTGGGTTTTATATTTTGTTTTTTATTAAAACACGGAGAATTGTTCTACTTTGTCCTTGAAGTAATTTACATTAAAAGAAAACCAAGCATTTTGTTAGAAACGATTATAAGTAACATGATAGAGATCGGACACGAAACTTACTCACTAAAATTATAGGTTAATTTTAACAGGTGAACATGGCAACACTACTCAAATAAACTAAGGCTGGCGATGACAAACTAAATTTCCCCCAAAACTGTCACGATTATAATGTAACCTCATTTAATTTCGAACAAAAAATTCAATCCCAGGTCGCGCCTTGCCGCGCCGCCGCGCGTCGCGTGCTCCTGACGCGTCATTACCGCCTTTGTGAGCCGCGCGGCGCTGTCACCTTGTACTTGCTTTTGTTATACATTTAGAAACACTCCTACCTCTCGGTTTTGTATTACGTGTATTGTAGGGTTAATTGCATTTAAGTAAATTAATTAAGACTTGTAACATGTTTTTCTTAGCTTCAGTCTGTTAGCGTTGAGGCAAGATGTCCGTAAATGATAAAAGGTTACAGATCTGTCCCGGCGTATCTCGTTTTAGAAATGCAAGTTTATTTTCTCACGTTTTTAAAGACTCACTTTTCTTGTTTGTTTGTTTTTTTGTCGTTCCGATTGAAATTTTGCAACTGAATTTTGAGCCACTTCCCGATAAGCTAGCTGCCTGAAATTTTCATGGTAGCTTCAAACCCAATGACATAGCAATTTACAAATATAAAAATGGCTGTGCCAATTTTAATAGAATTTGGATGGAGTGACATTAAGAAACTTCGGTTTTTAGATTTTTAAATCTATTAATTTTACTTATTTTATAAAAGGTTAGTTGTGTTGCCTCCAGTACGCAGGACGTTACAGAAAGATTACAATAATAAGAATCTAAAAGTAAATCTATTTATATGGTAGTCTAAGCCATTTCTTGTTACACGAAGTTTATGTAAGTGATTGTATCTGGAAATGCAGCGACCGTTCGTTCGAAGTTTTTTCTTAATTGACGAGTTAATTAATTGAAGTTCAGAGACTGCCTTTTCGCTTAGCCGGGCGATTCTGTTAAAGCAAGATGTAATTGGCAGCTAAGATGGAACTGTTCACTAAAATGCATTTGTTTTTTTTTATATCGTATAACAGACTTTTTTTTATTCGATCCTTTTTGTCTTTGATGATAGCTAATTAGCTTTGACATTTGGTGTCTTATATTTCAGAAACCTGAACACAGTTCCTATTATTAATTTCAAAACTGAAATAGATATTAAATATTCACTGAAATAGATATGGTATAAATATTCTTAATTTAAGTTAGAAATTGTTTCCAATCACTAACTGGCAAGCTATCTTAAAAGAAAGCCATAAAATCACCCAAAGTTTAAAATACAAAGTTTTCTTAATAATAATTAAGTTGCCGCCTTGTTTGTTATCGCGTCAAAAAGGCATCGACCGGGCCCTTCCAAAATTGTTTCATTTTAATTACACACAATTGTAAAGTCTAAAAACTTCACGATTGTAAAACCCCCACAAACTCTTGAGAACTTCTTGCTGAATAACAACAAACAACAATTAATTCTTGGACAAGTTCAAACTTTATTTGCCTTCATGTCTGAAGAAAAATTATTACCCCACACTACGCTCTCATTCAATTTAAAATTATATTTGAAAACAAATGGTATTTCTAAATTTAAATGTTTGTATTTTTAGCGATTCTACAAACGTACTTATTCGTAAAGCACGAGCTATTCCGATCTCTACGGAAAACTGAACCAAAAATATAGAACGCTTACATTTTCGAACGTATTCACTTCCCATACCCCATAAATATGACTTATAACTCGGGGAAGCAGAACTCCTGTAGTATCTAAAAAATTCTGTGTTCCTGAACAAAGTGGTGTCAGTTCATACAGAATTCATTCGATGGCGCAATCCACTATCCCAGCGGTATCCACACAAGTGCACCGTGCATTTTGATCGCCATGTTTCTAAAATTGTATGCTCGAGGTATTGCCCGCCTATATGCACTTTATGTAAGTGCATCAAACGATTACACGAACTTTGAGGGTCGATCTGAATTTGGAACGAACACGGGTATTGCTCGATAGAGCGTGTTTTAGGTCGGAAATGAATGAATTAAGATAAAGTCTGGTCTTGTACAAGAAAACTGGTATTTTATAATTGTTTATAAGCGCATATTTACGTGAGTTGCAGCTAAGTTGGACGTCTCTCATCTCCACTGCCACCCGCCCTACTTTAAGTGTTCATATAACAGGCAAAAAATGCACAAAGCATTCCACAATAGCGTTGTTAATTATATATAATTGAACTTACAAAAAATCTATCAAAATTTAAATCAAACATTAATAATTTGAAATTTCCAAATTAAACGTCACTACGCTAATTAGAAACTGTTGCATCTGGTTAACACTAAAAGAAACATTACCATGACAATTACGTATGCTAATAGCAATATTATTAAACATGACAGCTGTAATCCCTATCAACACGCATCCAGCGTTGAAAAGCTATTAATTGTGCATGCTAGTTGAATAAACAATATTGCAAATTCAATCCGCCATTTGTTTGATTAAAAAAGTTTTAATTTTGTTATAAAAAGTTTGGTGATGTAATTTGTGAGCATAATTCGAATTGCATTGGTTTGGCAGGTCGAATATGTTCAATTATATCTTGTTTAAATAATCGTCAGTTTCGATAAAGCGGTTTTAATTAAAGTTGTGCTCATATTAACTATAGCAATCATTTTCGAATTACTTACAATCAGATACGGACGTGAATTTTATCAAATTTTGCAGCCAGGCACTGACTATATATGGGAAACATACCATTATATAACATCGGACGAAACAAAAGCAATAACAAAGGAACTAAACGCTAAAATTTCAACGTTCAAACGTCATAAATTGTGTAAGTGAATAGCAAACAAACAAAAAGGGAATCTGTGCCAACAAACTATGCGAAAGTGTTCGCAACTCAAACACTTAATGATGATGTATAGCAATTCGTTCGCCATCACAATACGTGATACGTCAGAAGGTTCGGGTCGTAATAGAAAAAGTTGTGTCGTTACTGTGACCGCTGGGCGCAGGGAGGCGGACCAAGCGATTGTCGCAGTGGATGACACGATAGGGTTCTAGTATGAATATATATATTTTAATGAAAGTAACTACTGATATTCTTTTTATTTTTCTAAAACCATATTTTTTCATGAATACAATTAGATTGAAAAATAGTAACCTTAGTCATGAAGATACGTATGAGCTATCGCGGTAAAAGTAAACCTATTAAAATCAGCCTAGTAGTTCCCTGAAAACGGAACAGAGTTCACAATTATATTAAAAGGCATGTATATATAATCGTTGTAAGTTTTCTCTATAAGTATCTACAGAGGGATATCGTGACGGCCAACAATTTCTTACAACTAATTCATTTAGATTTATTTTGTCTTTGAGGGAGAGTTTTGTGAGAGCTGCTGATATATCTCCGTGGTAGCGGGGAGGGACGCAGTTTGTCAAGTGCTAGTGGACTCGAAACTATAACGACAGTTAATGTATTGATGTAGGCACACATTTATAATATAGTATATTCCAGGTTTTGCTCTTGACCCTGATCTATACTTGCAGATGTGTGATATGCTAAAAAAATACCGTTAAGCCTTTCTGTTTTATTCTTATGTCACTTCAATTATCACTTTAAAGGGAAATTTTGGCTGGGTGTAAAAAGTAACAATCTATGCAAAAATGATATTCCGTTTATCGAAATAATGGAAAAAAAAACGATTGAATTATATTTTGGAGATAGAGTTATCCATCGAAGGCACTGGCCGCGAAATCTTATGGTTAGGAGTAAAGTAAGTCGGTTTGTTGTAAAAACTTAACTTTGATTCGCTCCACGTACGTACATAAGCAGTTTACATTTCAAAAAATGTTAAATAATTAAGAAATCTAAAGACCCACGTTATTAAATGCCACTTCATTAAATTTTTACAAAATCGATCCAGCAGTTTTTAAGGTTGTAAATTGCATTGTCATTGAGTTGGAAGCTACCCTGAAATTTTCAGCTGCTAGCTTATCGGGAAGAGCCTTAAATTTGAGTTGCAAAAATCCAACCGGAACGACAAACAAACAAACAAGAAAGTGAGTTTATGAAAACGTGAGAAAAAAATACGTGTCTCTGTTTATTTATCTACCCGAAGATTATAAAAAATCACCTCGGCTGTCACTTACATCGCCCAAAATCGTTGAAGGTAAATACAAATCTAACGACTTCCTAACCTCGGTACTGTACAAATTCAGTTAGGAAATAAAACACTCAAAAAGCATCTAGAATCCAGGAAAAGTCTAGACACATGTTTATCTAGACCCATTCCCAGAAAGTAGAAACAAAATGTAAAGAACTACTAACATTTGTATTCCAACATTTGACGACATGAAGATTTATTTTGTCAAAACGGGATCTCGAAGTTAGGACTCGCAAAGCATTTTATATCGTACTCTTGTAGTACACTAAGCAAGTGTTTAGAATAAGAATACAGTTTTAGATTTTTGATATGCGACGAATTTTTTGTTATAGTCTTCACAGAAAAAAATGCTTTTTATTTTTTAGTAAGAAAAAGAGAGAAAGAGCAGGTTATTTAAGGGAAGAGAATATATTATTTAGATAATCGAAAAAACAAAACATATGTTCCGATTATTAGATCTAACTTATTCGAGCTTTTTTCCATCACACGACAAAAATCAAAGCCCTACTAAGCGCCAAATGGTTTAAACATTTCAAACGTATCTTATAACATCGAGTTACATTTGTGATGGATCGTAACAGATCTGGATTGAACTGGAAGCCGAATGCCAGTGCGTCTGGCGTCTCCCCCAACGTGATATAACATGATGCAGCCGCGCCCGGCCGCGTCAATCACGATGGCCTTGTTTACACCGAAACGAATCTCGAAAACGATTGCTCTGTGTATGATACCATGGTAACCATGATAAGTTTATAGGTTATGTGTTTTCGTGACGGCTGTTTACGTTATAAGCTGCAAAAACAAGTTCAAGTCTAAACTGAGTTGAATTAAAACGATCCGCTGTACTCGCTATCGAGATTTAGTAAAAACATCTACATTAAGATCTTGCATGCAAAATATAAACAGCATAGTGTACGTGTAACCACAATGTAGGAGATCATAAACACAGAAACACACGTCACCACACTAAAAACAATCGCACTTGCTGTACTCGTACAAATTCCCAAAAAAGGTCAAAAACTTCACTAAAAATTTAAAACACGAACCGAAGCGAACCGCCTGTGTATAACCGCAGTATTACGTGACCGTGTAACACACTGCCTGACATAAAATAAACAGCCTGTACTAGTGAAAAATAAAATTAGTTTATAACGTAAGACCAGGTGATGGTACAGTGGTGTACACCACTCAATAATTCATCCCAAACTGAAAACTAGCTTGTATTCAGTTTGTCCGGGTACTTTGGGCATAAACCGGGCAATGTGTAAAATGTTGGTGGGTTGGCCGTCTCGTAGGGAGTGCATTTTATTTCCTTGCGCGGCTGTAATATGCAAGGAAGGTGTAAATGTTTAATGCTCTGTTTTGGGTGTGTCAAATGTTTGCCAAATATTTGGTGTATAAAGGCCGCGTCACATTTGTTTCGAGTTTTGTGTTTATGTTATACATGTCTGGGAGACTTTAACTTATTCATTTGTAACAGATACGTTTATTCGCGGAAATATTTTCAACGCCACGTTTTGTACAAATATTATTCTTACTTGTTGTTTTTTTGCGAAAATTGTGTAAATAAAAGTATAACTTCGTTAGTGAAATGTAATTCTGTCAACGTAATTATGATTATGTTAATATAAATCTCTCTTTTCTTTTCTTCTATTCGTGTTTTATTAAAAGCGAGTATAAGAAAGTTCTTCATTTCATGTAGAACTTTGTGCTAGAAAAGTGTACAATTAAATATAGTAAAAGATTGTCGTCACAATACCGCGGCCTACTTGCAAATTGTAAAAAAACGCAAATTTTAAGAAAAACCAGTCGTCCACAGCGACGGCAAGTTTCCACTGCGGTGGCTTAAACTTGTTCGTTGGAATTAGTGCTGGGACGATCACATAAATCCCGGTCCCGGGATTTAAAAGTACGGGACTTTTGGTTATGTTATGAAGCAGGATTAAAAAGCATGACTGTTCTCAGCTCATGTTTAGATTATTATGAATTTAAATGAACCATAAATTAATGGTATTTTTGGTTAATGGCACTGAATTATGTAGATTTTTTTACTTTAGCTATTTTAGAAGCAAACGAAATCGTTCAAGTGCGAGTCGGACTCCCGATAATATCTTCCTATATTACAATATTCTAATTAACAATACTCCAATATATTTGATCTTAACTGCTACTAGTACAGCTGGCCGGCTAAACCACCGAACATGATGTTCCGTAGACCAGACTGCGGCCGTAACGGCACGTTGTAATTTATAGCCGGTCAGTTTAGCCGCCTGTCATGTAGACTGTGTTCGTTACAGTTAACGCTTTATTTATATTAATATTTATTGAATACGTAACCCTTCGACACCCCACCCTTACGCTGGGAAACAAATTTGCAACGAAATTGGTCACCCATCAAAGAAGCCTACCATTATTTTTCCTCACTTTTATTCTCATTTTTAGTATTTGTTGTTATAGCGGTAGTAGAAGCGCATCTTCTGCAAAAATTTCAATTGTCTAGCTATTGCTGTTGTTGAATATTGTTGTTTTTGTAAAACAACAATATTCATATATTATATTCAATATTTATATTGTCTGTAAAACTCTTTCGATAAAAGGATTAAATTCCCACCTCTACTAGATCGCCTGAGAAGCCATTCGATGTTTATGAGATATGCCGCCATTTAACAAGAATGGTGACAGATAATACAGCTTCACTGTTTCTCGTGGTGGTAACCAACTATTTAGTGAAAAAGGTTTTATGAAAAATATTTAAATGATAGACTATTACGAATACTCACGAGTATTTATCTGATAAGCCCGGCTACTTTGGGAGTCGACCGAAGTCGCTTCTACTCGCGACAATGCAACTGACTTTAAGAAAAACAAATGATTTGCAGTTATTTCATCCTGATATAAAATAATGTTTTTTAAAATAATTCATTAGTATGTCAACCTATTTTCTCGCTAAAAATAAACAAAATACGATAAAAAATAATGAAACGCAACCAAGATTTAAATTTCGTGTAACACAATACGCAAATACCATTATATGTACGTGATACAAACACTCATATTCCCACAAGCCATTAACAAAAACTCAATACATTACTCGATTTAAATCAAGGAAAATTGTGTAGATAACATCAGGGGATACCTCCGAACAGCGAGGCTTTTACGCTTTCAGTCAACGTCATGATAGAGGGAATAAATAATAAACCGCAGTACATTAAGACTGCGATTTTGTAAAAAAAAGCATATTTAATCAGGACCTGAAGGAATTATTCATGTGAGGTGGAAGGAAGATGTACAGGGTGGAGGGAAAGCGAGTGGGAACCACTGTGATGTATGTGCAGTGACTTTGCAACGTGGGAAGTCTGCGAGACAATCGGGATGTTTCTGTGTCGAAAGTGCTGTTTAAAACCAAACGAATATCCTCGGTATCACAAAAAAAGCCAGCCTATAAGTAGGCATACTAAAATAAAAGTGAAGGTTGTTAAAGTAAAAAAAAGTAGCATGCAGAGTACTTGCTAACTTGAAGTAAGTATATCCATTTTTAAGTAGCGTAGGTATAGTGCCCTGACTGATATATCGGTGGTCATGGATTCAATTCTCATCCACGACAAATGTTTGTGCAATGAGCAAGATCATTTTGATGTGTCTGGATACAATTTAGTTTTAATATTGATGTGTGTACTTATAAATATCACAAGCTTCGCGTATTAGAGACTAGATGGCGCTGTGAGGAAGTTGTGGAATATAAAATTTTATTATTACATCCTATAAATCTATCTTAGCTTAACATTTATACACGTACATCCTCGAACAGGGCACCGACATACTCTCATATTAATTAACATTCTAACTACAGTGTAATCGCCTTTAACGTCGGTTGTAATACTAAGAATCCCAGTCAATATATAGGTATGTAGTCTATACTCCTAATAAGACGAGGTTTCAGCTCAGTTTACTTAGCTCATGTAGGGTATACCACAACTAAACAACTTTAATTGATATTATGGGGTTAAAACTTGCTAGTTTGTCTGATATGACCTGATTAAGGATAAGCATTTGTTTTATCCAAATACTGTTCTGTGTCATGGTGTTTTTTGCCCGTGTGTGCATGTATTTGTGTTACGTGTGAAACCACGTAACATAAATAAGAATCCAAAATCATTTAAAAAAAGCGTTGCCAGAGAGTTCAAGGAGGTCATCAAGAGCGATCTGACTTTTAGCATATAATTCGATCCAAGAAGTATGTGCTTGCGATTTTTATTAGTTTTGATTATATTATATTTTTATATTTTGTATTTTTGATTATATTACACAGTTTCACAGTATTGATTTACAAGGATTACCAACACTTGTCGCCGTGCATGAAGATAAGATAAATTGACTATCATACTGAAATCCATCCAAGAAAGTACCTGGGCTTTGGGAAACCTGACATTCACATAAGCGGCACTGCGGACAAAGGCCAGTACATTCAACAATAAATGATTACATATATACTGTATATATTGTTCGCATAGTAACACACAACCAGAGGCCTCGTCACCAGAATATTCGGTTTTGCTTCGAAACCCTTCTTTGTGTCATCGATATCTCTGACTGGTTTCAGGCCTTTGTAGCTGTAAACTCAATTTTGCCCTAAATTACAATATTGGAATTAAATATATATTTTTTACTACATCAGAGAACGACACTTTTAACAAAGTTAAATAGAATAATGGTGTGCAAACCGCGAAACGAAAACAGGTATGATTTATTTTTAAGAGTTTTTATTATTTCTTTCCAAAACAATAAGATAGCTTCTAAATGAAGCTCTTCAAAAAAAGAAGTTATTTTTAATTTTGTTAGTTTTATTATCCCAAGAGTGAAGTGATTTTATGTATTTGAGTGCTTCACGAGAAAAGCTGATCCATTATCACGAGAAAAAGTTGGAATAAATAATCTAACATTGCTAAAAGACTAAACTTATTTTTCCTTTCAATCTTCATTTTTTTCAGTTCAGAAATAAGGATTATTCTCAATTCACCAGTTTTTATTGATGCACTGGTTTTTAATTTAATTTTTCATTTAACGTGAAATAATTGGTCTTATCAAAATTTCATCAGGTTTACTTTTGTAGTTTTTATTTAAAGTTAAACATTATTCAAATCCTTTGCGGCTTTATTCGTCTCGTTTAACTGTTAAGACTTGAAAACTATCTCAGAGGATATAAGAAATAAAAATTGTAAAAATGCAACATTTCCACTGACTGGGCTGTCAAGAAAATTCAAATCAACTTATGTTTTATATATCTTTTCTAGATTCATTCACCTTTCACCATTTCTGTAATAATAGTTCTATATATTACCGTTCCAAAATCCCCGAAAAAACTGTTTTATTTTTATTAAGATACACACCAGCACTTTAACAATAAATAAACGAATTATCTCCATCACGTTCGATCTGACACGGAATCTCTTCCAAATTAAGCGCCTAAAACAGTGTTGGCGATTTTTTTATAGCAAGTCGCCATTAATAATGTTCAAGGAGATGGATTTTTTAAAGCACTTTCCCTTAACCATCGAGCCATTATAGTTCATGGTGCTCCCATCCATTACCGATGCTATGGAATTATTTATGGAGTCAATATCACAAAGAACAATGTGAGCCGGAGATCCGAAGCCGTCATGTTGTATCGTCTTCGGTGTAGTTCGGTGTGGACAGTAGGTCTAGATGTCACGGTCAATGGAGTTGATGGCAGAAATGTTTTGTTATTATGAGAAGTTTTGAGATTGTATTCAAAAGGAAGCATGGATGAACTAAAACCTCTTTGGTGCGATTTTACGGTGCTCTTCTTCTCACGCTGAAAAATATAGTAAGACGATTCTGTTCCATATTAAATATGCATTTTAAAGTCACAGCCCATCAAAATTATGCCATAAAATTTTCGCTTTTCAGTTATTCCGTTCACAAAGTCCCGCGCGGGACAAATTAATTCCAATGTCCGGTTAAGCAGTCATAACTCCTCCGTTATCTACGAGAGAAAAAGACGATAAAAATAAATCACCATTATTCATTCTTGGCTAAACATTCAACTTGACCTACTGTGTTCTCACTGTGGCATCTCGGAGCGGGGCCGGAACAGCCAATCAATCACCAGCTGACATAATGACGTCATCCATTATCAATTATTGACAGTACACGGATCGGATACCGGCCGATTTTCCAAGTTTTATGCCTTACTTCGCCCTCGGGGGGAGGGGGCAGGCCGGCTCACGATTGATCATAGTTAGAGGATATTCATGGTAGGTAATCTAAGTTCGGGAACTGTTTGTAGGATTCTTTTGGAACTGCGTAGTGAAATATGAAAGCCTTAATTTTTCAAGTGAAATGTTGAATTAATAATTTTACCAAGATTTCACGATTACTATTGACTAGTCTGACTTCTTAACATAAGTCAACGATAAAAAAACAAATGTAAATCCTGAATGCACAAAGACAGTTCATTTCCAAAAGCGTGAAGAGACATTTCATTCTAACTGAAAACTAAATTCAATTAAGTTTCTCAGATTCATATAAGCATAAGTTTTATCGGAGTAAAATAAATTTCCCAAAATTACCCATATTCGTGCGATGCAGAGAGAAAACGCTGTAAGTTAGTATTTGAACTCCAGCTGAAGGCACGGTGCCAAGTGGACCCTGGTCATCTTTTAGAGGCCATTCGGCTTTTTAAAAGCATCTTATGTAAGCCTTATTTTAGAGGAGTGGACATTTAGGTACGAAATGAAACGTTGCAGTAATAAATTTGGTATTGGCTTTCACTACTCGACTGAGATTTCTGGGCAAAGAACTGGACTCGATTTCTTTCGAATACTGTCGGATATTTTCTTGTGTGCAAAAGTGATGTTAGTTGCCACTTGTGTGTTTGTTGCTCGAGAATTTAAAATGGGATGTCAATGCACTTCATGAATGGACACGGGGTAATTTTTGCTGGGGGGAAAAAATAGAAGAAATATAATATTTCAGATAATCGTATACGACAATTTATAGTTAAAATTATTCCATCTTTTTTCGATACACAAACGTCCTACTTCATCCATCCATTCCAGTAACTAACAAATATAAATTAAGAAACTAAGTGCATAATAATTTACCAAAAAGTTATTACATCACTTACAAAAAGTTTTTAAATCTTTTAAAATAAAACGTTTATCACAGTTAAAATATTTCTACTTTTGTTAAACGCAACAAGAGTGTAGTCCAAATAATATATGAGTACATTAACATAAGCCAGCAATGCAGTGAGCCAGTCCGTCAAGCAAACGAATTTATGTACATTAAAGGTGCACGGTTCCTGTTTACTGCGGATTTATCCGGTTTCATCCGGCACGGGCCGGCCCGGAGCGGTATTTAACACCTCATTCCAGCGGTTGGAACAAGTTAGCGCCGGAGTTGCTTACGGCCAACTGTAATGTTTGTTGCGAAATTTAAATCTCAAATGTTTGGCTTCTGAGCGTATTGGAAATGTGCCTCGGGGTAGTCGAGGTACACTTGTGATTTGGTACGAAGAGTCAAGGTCAAAGAGTTCTAGAAGATTTGCAGCTCGGAAAACCGGAGGATTTTTTTTACGTGCCCTCCGAAACACGGACGCTATGATATTTATTTCTAAAATTCACACAACATTCAAAAAGTCTTTGTGCCTTGGGATCGAACTCAAAACCTTTGACTTGGAAGTACTACAGTCTTACCACTGGGCTATCAAAGTTTCAGTAACATACTATTTCGACTACTACAGTTAAAGATATCTAAGTCTATATATCAGTTAAGAAGCTATTTCGCAGTATCAAATCAGTTAAGCCGTATACGATCATTTACAGTTTATAATTGATACAAAGCAAGTTACCAGTAATACTTGTTCTGCCTGGCTGCGACCCTTTGTCTGATTAGCGACTCTCGAACTCAGGCAATTAGCTACGACACATGGACGGGCTAGACTGAAATCGGTGAAGATTATTTCACGCTCCGATTGGAATGATAAGATCGTTGTCAGACGTTTGTTGAGTCACTAAAACCGTGTGTAAGATGTAAGTCTCTAACGCTAAATTGTAATTTCAATAATGTCATCGTCATGCATTTTTTATTAATAATGTATCCGATATTTTGTTAGACTTGAAACCAAAATAAAACGTACCCTATTGCAAAGGCTATACTATTAAAGCTACTGTGTGTCCATTTATCTCCTAACAAGCTGTATACTATGAACCATATTTTTGTATGTATATACCCAGCATTAAAACAAAAACTCGTTGTTCAGAAACGATTGGTGCATTCGATTTGATAGGCGACCAAGTGTTTCAAGTTTTTCTTTCATGTGTTTGTGCGAAACCCTCAGATTTGAGATTTCTTTCACTTTTTCACGTTTTTCAAACTAACTTATCTGTAAAAATATAAATTCCTTAGCAGAAGTTGCACTATTTTTAGTACACCCACAAAAACTATACTAGAGGAGTTTCAATCGGTAGTATCTAGAACTATAGTTAGGTATAACTAACTGGAATAGAACACCAATAAAGTTATAGTACGTTGTATCTTAGACAGTGAAGACAGCCCGGCGCTGACAGCTAATACACGAATGGGGTCTAATAATAATAAGCCAATACATATGCATGTATGAATAGTGAGTCTGCAATGTTTACCCCTACGAATGGCCCAGTGGCACCGTGCCATCACGTCGGATTGATCCCAGTGACAAATGAGGCTTGCACCGCGCTCCATAGATAAACAACATCGCCCGTTCTGGATGATCATTGACGATGATATGCAGTATTCATGATTGTTATACATGCTGTACACGGAACTATTATAGAGCTTTGATGGGAAGGATGGAGAAAAAATATGTTATTTTGTTTCAATAGGAGAATAATATCGTCATGTGTCCAGTGGGTTGGGTTTATTATTAAATGATGTAACGGTTTACTCACGCGTATTTATCGGGGTAGCCCGACTAGTTTCGGACCCAACCGGAGTCCTTAATCATGAGCAGACGCGGCGGGATCGCGAGTCGAACTGGGTTGGGTTTACTTAAAAACTCGTTGAGTGTAAGGATCCCTGAACGTGTTTTATATATATTTTAATAAAAATACTAACGGACCCATTGCCTCATGTAAAATACACTCGTTTCAACAACATGTGCGCGAAGCCCAACCGTTTCATATCCAGGACAAAACCGTGACGTCACAATGGCGAGCAGTCCCTAACACAATTAATTCACGAGTTTTATCACAGCGCTGCATGTCCCACTAATCCAGGCATTGTCTGCACAGATCATGTACACAGAGTAGGATATACTGGACATTGTCAGTATGACAGCATTAGCTGACTGAATTAATAGTTTGTCATTGCTAACAATTAACCTACGCTGTGACGAGTGACGTCACAGGTTCGTAATCTACGGATTACTGGGGTCGGGTTTTTAGCTTGTGTTTCTGATCTGTTTGTGAAGTCCTTAATAATAACAACAATAGATAGGACATCTTAATTGTAGCGTGATAAGTTTTGTAGGGTTGTTTGTATTACCTTTTGTAGGGTGGACTGAAGCCAACACCAGCCTCATAGTGGGACACAACTACTGTTACTTTAAACTATAATATGCCTTTTTAAAAGGTCTTTTCAATATACTCCCAATTATTTAGTTTCCATTAAAGCCTAAACAAAACCATCATATAGACGCTGCCTGTCTCATCAGAAAAAAAACATGATGTTAAATAAAAGAAAGTACAGTCATATACACAAATCTCCATTATGAGTTGCTGAATAAGTGGAACGTTGGATAATGGTAATTCTCTGGACGCCGGACATTTGGCGGGTAAAGGCCAAGACACACGGAATCTTTTGAACACGTTCTCCTACACGAAACGCATAATTACGATGAAAGCGTGAAAGGAACTTAACGCATAAGAAGTATTTGCTTAGTACCACCACTAGCTTCAAGATTTTGAACCAGGTTCTATTTCGTTGGAGAAGTGCCGCTTCGTAGCTGGTTCGTCACATGTAGCGTGACAACAATTCAAACTGGCTACCTATGATCAAAGTCGCGAAAAAAAACTACGGGAAAGTTTGGTATGGAGGTAGCTAAGACATTAGCACGTATAACGATGACATGTTAAAGCGAGGTGATAGAAAAGAGCAATGTTATTTCCATACGTTTGAGGCAAACGATTGCACAAATATCACTTGGTTGCTAAAGCTTACTATAATAATTCATGATAACTTAAAAGATCTAACATATTAGGTCTACTTACTCTGCCTGCTAACCTAGCTGTGTCTGCTACTCTACCAACTTAATCTGTTCTGACCCTAACGTTAAGAGGGGGCGTTACTGTGAAGGCTGTATTTCGTACAGTCTTGGACTGATGCCCGTAGGTTAGAAGGCTCTGCAAGAAATATGTCCGTGTTTGCAGACTTAGGCTTGGCGGATGGCACTCCATGTAATTGTTTTAGGACTGATAGCACGTGTGCGATTATTTAATTGATTTAAAATTTAAAAATTGTAGGAAGATAGTGATTTTTGACTGAAAAATATTCCGTTTTATGGTTTTGTTTCCTCGCTGGAGTCGATATCTTTATCCAACTACCCTTAAAAGAAATGTTGAAAACAAACATCGGGATCCAAGTGGAGAGGCCAAAGCATTTAACATATAGATCTTCGAAACGCGAGTGGAATCCGTCGGCCACTAGTACTACTACAATGTGGAAGATGTGGCACAACGTTTCAGGATTAGTCAGTAACAGTGACAAGAGTGTCAATACCTGCTTCCTTCCCCGAGAAGATGGGTGGCCATTATAATTCCATGGTAATAAAAGAGGTATCACTAGCTCTTTTAAAGTCCAGATAATAAGTCTGTGTAACCAACAGAGAAAAAAGACTCTTAGTCCCATTCTTAACCATATGACTCCAAATATGATATTATATAAGAATAGATATTGATAAGCTAACGACAGTTTTATTCGATTTCTTTTAGGACAAAATATAAGCCGCATTAGTGGTTATTACGTGCATACAAAAACCTATCCGTCAAAGTCGGGAAGCTATTGTACGGTTGATTCCAGACTGCCTGACGCCGGCGAGCCGAGAAAAAATACTGACCGACATCTAAAGATTAGGGTACGGTCAGCAGCGAAAGATGATGACAACACACAAATATTCTTACTAGAAAACCGGTAAAGTGCTAGTTGGACTGGCGAGAATTGTTAAAGATAATTATCTAGTTCCAGACGAACTGGCAAAGATAATTAAGCGCTCATTTAATTTTTGACCGTACCAATTCAATGATTTCTATTATTATTTACTTTATAGCGGCAATGGAAAAACTGAAAGTAGTTTAAAAATTTTGTCTACTTCTAAAATTGAAATAAAAGTAATTATGTTACCGTTATTAATTTCTAAACATATCAGTGTATCGAAACCGAATCACACTTCACCGATTTTAATTTTCCAAGATCAATCGACAAATAGCTTTAATCATGTTCAATATTTTGTAGAATAGCCTACAATTAATATAGCTTAGACTTACCGGCTTCCGTAATGCCTAAGCTAGACTCCATAAGACTGCCGCATTATTAAAAAAATCCTGTAACAAAGAAAGCTTCCATCAGTCTCTTATAATAAAATATGGTAGGTACTTATGAATTCCGCGCAAACTTTAATTTGACCAGGACATAGTTTAGTAAGAATACCAGCTTTAAAAATTTATAATTTTAAATGAAATGAAATAAAAAAAAATTATCTACAAGTGGTTTTATGTCATGACTATCAAATGTCTTTTTTTCGCTGAAGTCCTCATTTCCAATCTAACAACCTTGAGAAGAAACATCGAAACAAACTCAGGAATCTGTATCTTTTAAAGACCAGACAATTTTACAACTTCTAATCTATCAACCCCAACCTAATCTCACTACTCAGTTCAAAACTTAACGAAATTGCTTCAACACAAAAACGTTTATAATTGATGATCTAAGACAGTACAAAGCTAATTAATGTTATAATTAGATTTTGGACGCAACCCTGCAAACGCCTTTGTCAATCAAAGGGCTGGCGACCAACAATTAGCAACGCAGAGGACTTGCAACACACAACTATGCCTATATGACGTCACATGTAAGAGGTATCACGTTACATAAAGATGTAATATGTAACATGCTACAATATTGGACAAGGGTATAGTGAAATTATGTGATCAAAGTAACTATTACTATATAATATAGTGTGTTATAGGTAAATTTAAAAAATGTTTGAACAACCTGTTTTGCAGCTTTACTAACCAAAATTTTTTTGTCTAGCATAACGAAAAATATTTTGGTAAAAGAAAATAATGTTTAAAAAAAAACTTTTTGAGTCTCCTCTCCTGCTCTTACAACCTCTCTATTAGTTATGGACTATGGGTTACAATGATCCAGTTTAAGTTTTTATATAGCTACAGATGATATCGAATTAAATGCATTAGATTATTTTTTAAGGTGACCTATGAATTTTATTGCCTGTTCCGTTTTGGAACCACGCAACTAGAGTTATTAGATCATTATTTTAACATTTTTAAAGCGCTTCTTTAACCCTATTTAGAAACATAAGTTTTTATTTTCATTGATCAACGAAAAGAAATACAACATCTTTTATCAGCCTGCTTTTCTAATTTCTAACTTATTTATTGAACCTTAAAGTGCACAATCATTCGTGTATCACGGGAAACAGTTCGCAAATGTCCTGTCAGCGTCTCTAACGTGGTACACGACTGATTCATGCGTGTTAACAGGACAGGTCAACTTGCTTTGAGGCTGCAAAAGGCCACGGTTTACGTGGAAATGTCCTCATATTTACTGCAGTTACAGTACCTCTGTAGCGTGACATCCTGTGCAACACCTAATTATTGATACACACTTCATAGAGATTTATTTGTCTAGCTTCTGAATGCAGACTGAAATATATACTCTCTGGTGGTAATTTGGAGTAGTTTTTATGATATATTTACTTGGAAATTGCAAAACGTTTTGGTTTGGTAAAAATAATTCTTAGATTTTCTCCACGTATGTTTTAATTACTTTTAAAAGCAATTGAAATAAAAAAGGCGATATTATAATTATAATAGTAGACCAATGCACGCTTAAATGGCCACCCCTCGCTACCCTAGCTATCTAAACTTTTCAGTTCATCCGTTCAAAGCCATCAAGCCCCCTCATTATCACTGCAAAACAGTAATAAAATAATTATTGTAAAACTCATAACCCCCTTATTTGTAAACAGGTGTAGTGAAGCGGCACATTATTCATGCCCCCCCCCCTACCCCGCTCCACTCACATTTACGACACACTTCATATAAGCAGCGGTTAACGACGTCGAATTCGTTTCATTGCCGTTTTAGTGAGCATAAAAAAATAGTTTTACTGTCTGCCCCATCCGTGTATAATGTGCGTCGAATTTTGTACCCGTTTGTTTGTGGAGAGACGTAGTTCTTAGATTTGTTTCTATATTTTGCTAAGTTAGGCACACGGAGATAAGTTTCTAAGCATTTGTTGGTGAAACTTTGGCAAGCAGAACACCGCGAGCTAGAGATAAGAAGAGCAAAATTCTCTGCATTCGAAATAAGTTATAAAAGTCAATGACTTGAGTACTTAGAGCTAGGATACCAAAAACTCGTTCTATAGCAGCTATGCATGTATTATTCAATACGGATAAGCTTAGCAGCAAAATTGTATTAGCCTTAAAGTGTTCGGAGTCATATATTTCGAAAGAAAGCCAGGATATCGCCATACTTATATTTAAGTATTGGGACCATTTTATTCTCGTGCATTTAATGGAAGAAGAATTCAAAATTCATCAGCTGCAAAGCATTGCGAAGGATAATAAACTGGAAGCACACGGCTGCGGTCACCAGCGTCAGTTTATTTGACACGTTACGATAATAAAACTGCATTTTACAAGTGGAGATCGTGGAAGCATGTTCGATCGAGACCTTCAAAAACATGCAAATAGGTCAGCTCAGAAACGTATTGTCTATATTTTATAAGTCTTACACCCGAATACTAAAAACAGGCCAAGTCCAAGTTAGAAACACCGTGGGTTCCGTAGAAATAGACCGAAAAGGAAGGCCCAACAAAAATTTGCCATCTATGAAATTTAGTACCGTACCGTTTATTCATATTTTTGTTCTAAAGGCAACACATATAACATAACCTGCGCAAAATTTCAGCAGTCTAGGTATCGAAGTTTATGACAAAGGGACGAACAGACATCGGAGTTTTAGTAATTCTGTTTCGTTTTTAACCTTTAGGAACGAGAGCCCGAAAAATCATCCGGCATCCAAATTTTAAGACTATCCTAAATACCTATACCATAGGAAAATGTTAATAGTGGTGAAATATACTATGTGGATTTCGGAAAACGTCTTCAAAAACAGCTCGCTATAACAAAACATGTCATATTATTTTACAGTGATGTCACTTGCCAAAGCCAGCGGTCTAAAGCGTCGCGTACGGAGAGCTGCACAAGGAGCTCGGAGGCCAGGAGACACATTTGATCTTCCATAATTTTACGACACAGTAAAACAACGCTCAAATGCATTTCAACGTGTGCATTTTATGTTGCCGGCTATCGAGTTGTCTCTCTAATATACGGGAGCGATAGAGCGGCGGGCTCGCTTGCATCAAATTGATCTATTTGACTATCTTAACCATCGCCGCACTCAAACATTGTGGAATTTTATAGTTATATTTGCTTTAATATTTGTTTATGTGTTTAAAAGCCATGCAAAAGTTGTAGCTTGAATTAATATGTAGTAGAAGATATTCGTTCGTTATATTAAATGTCATACTATAGTCTATACATATGCGTCCCATAGCTGGTACATGGACACTGGGTCATAAATAAGCTGCTTGGACGCTGGGACACTATATTGAACACCATTGGATTTAAACACGCACCTCTTGCACATAAATCAAAACAAGTAAATAAAAATTATATAGAAAATTAGTTAGCGATATTTCAAATTGCGAGATTTTAATCAACGCGTGTCTGCAGCGAACGTTCTCACGTGTGTTTCCATTATGTATATGAATGCAAATTTTCATTGTGAATTGAATTACATAATAAACTTTATCTGTTGCATTTTAAATTGGAAACTCAATTTACCACAATATACAGTACTACGGTAAAATATTGCTATACTGCAACATATAAAATTAAATACCTACTACACATTAATATAAAAAGCTGCAACATTTCTTTCCTAGAACTTTTTTGACATTCGTTGACATTTGTTTATTTCGAAAACTTAGTCCCTTACACAGCCCTGTGGCTCTCCATAGACCAAAAGGAGGTGGCTAAGCAATTACAGTCTAACAGTTACCTAAACTCTGATGATAAGTCTCACTAAATGCAAGTCAAATGACTCTGTCTTTACACGTCGTTAAAACTGTAGCGCGCACATCTCACCCCATACACAAATTAAGCGCAAAGACAGCCGCCGGCCGCAGGCTGTACGTAAACAAACAACTGTAGCGCCGGCCGGGCCCCGCTGCCCCTATATTGTTTTCAGCTGAGAACAGTGACTGTTTGATTGATCGACTCGTACCGAGAAGCCCCAAAATGTGGCCCTGGAGACGGCAATTTTCATTATTACATTGTTTAATAAAATTGTTTTTTAAAAACCATCGTATTAATTTTTTCTCGCCGTCCCCTAATCTGTTATCATTTTTTTGTACTTAAAAACGCATTTGCGATTAAAAGTAGACGCCAGATTTGTAGCGGTTTGTATGATATATTCTTTTGGTTATAAGACTTGCATTGCATATGCACCAAACGTGTGGAATCGAAACAAATGTCTGGGAATCGCATACGTGTCCCGCGCGCGGACGGAATCCCTGATTTTTACTTGTTATCGACGATATTATTCATTCGAGAATGTAACTCTCACAAGACTGTTCCTGCTTACTTTGGTTTTCTATTAACTATGCATGTAATATTTTTATTTTTTTATGGAACTCATAAACTGTAGACATTTGATTTATGAATCTCTAGCACGAAGGTTTGACAGCCTGTGTAACTTTAAAGCGAAAGAGAGATCTATTAAACTTACGGCCCAGTTTCGGTATTAAATATCACATATTTCCTCCTACAGTACTAAAATACATAGTCAAACGTACACACATGAGTAAAACTAAACAAAAAAAGAACATTTTCGCCTACGGTACCTTTAGTCCACAATTTCCCACCGTCACCTCCACGTTTCCGACATCGGCACAAGAAGGCGCCGGCGGCAGATTCCCTGTTTACCTACCAACACACACACACACACATACAGCCGAAAGGTTTATTGATCCGAACCTTGAACACACACTAGCACAGAACGTGATCCCGTCACGTGGCCGACGTAATTAAATCGATTTACAAAAGATACTCCCGTACTCCTTGGTTACATAAATTATATTCGATAGTTATATTACCTAGCCATTTATTTAATGTTTCTGTTTCTTTCGCACTACTAACTACCTATAGTTGCAAGAAAACGCAGATTTATAAAAAATACCTATACTTGTATGAATACAGTACAACGTTAAGGTAGAGAACAGCTGCCAATAGCAGTAACATTTACTTCTTATAAAAACTTATGACAACGTTCATGTAGTTACATGTGGCAATGTGTTTCAAACTTAAAAACGGGGACTGTATTCTCAGTTACCGCAATGCATATTGAATATTGTTATTGAACTACTTACATCAAACTTTAACATATTCTAACATTTACTATATTCACACCTGACTGTGCAGTATCAAATATGCTTTTTTTAAGTTCTTAAAACTCTGACATCCAATTCACAGTTTGAGGAAATATTTTTTAATATTCAAATACGCCTCGTACCAGGCATTTTAACAGCAACCTAAAAAACAATATTACCGACGATATTCCAGAATGTTTTAACCCCCAAATGTTACACAGTAAACGTACAAGGAGCAGGCTAATAGTAAAGGGTGCAAAACCCCGGAGTGGCGGCTAAGGGCTCTGTAAAAAGTCGGCGTTGCCTGCAAACCCAGCTGTTATGAACAAATGAAGGAGCAATGGGGAATTTCGACTTTTTATACTTTTTAACCTTCAACGCAGGCGAAAATGGTCTCGAGTTTTGTGTATGGCCTCAGCGACGCTGTAATGCTCTATTTTGTTTGCCGAAATTTACAAGCGTTTGAGATGACCTTTATAAGGTGATCCGTTAAACTGCCGATCTTTTCTTATTAATGGTAAGATGAAGAGTGAGCACTCTCTTATTATAGATATTAAATATCTTTATTTGCTGCAACCAGTTGGAACTATTTCACAAGAATCAATCTTGCTAAAAAAACGATGTGCTTACATTCTGTAGATATCTTCCTAAAGTCCCAAGCTAGCATACATCATAACATTTATTTATACACTAAAGTAAATATATAAAGTGAAACAATAAATCCGGCCGCCATAGTGCGACACGAAACAAAATAGGTACAAGGTACAATATCGCGTAGAACGAAACTAAAATCGTTTTGCATATAAGCAAATTGAATCAATTTTTCGTGCGAAATTGTATCCTCCCGGAGTGAGGGCGTCGGGTGAATTTTATGTAAAGCCGTCTCAGGGCGCCCGACAAATCGCAACGATCAATCGCGATCTTGAGCGATTCATTGCTCGATTTAGAATCGCAGGCAAATCGTTGAGCGATAACTGTCGCCGAAATTATTACGTATTGAATGAGACGGAATCTGTTGGTGATTGAGATAGATCTGATATACGTTGTTACTTGTAATACCTCGTTATGATAAAATTTGCGCAAGTGACTTGAAGTTTTTTGAAACGCCCCGCGAGACAACGGTTAAATTCCTTAGTGTGGGGGTCGTTTTAATTATTGTTATATGAAGGAAAAAAATAAAAATGAGATATTAAAGTAACAACGGAACCGCGGGTTTGAAAATTTTTGTTTAGAAACTAAGTGACATTAGCCAAAAGTTTTGACATTTTTTTAAATAAGTAACTCTAATTAATAGCAATAAATAAACTGCAGCGACGATACCTACAGGTAAACTAAATTGACAAACAAAACAGTAAATCCTTTGACAAGAAAATCACTCCATTTACGTACCGTAACATCGAAATATGCAATCCATCGCTCATCGTCACGTAGAAAGCATGCTGAGTGGTCAATATTCAGCCATGTTTATTGATCGAAGCAAATTCATCTATGCCAGAAACAGGATCCATACCGGAATATATGCCCACGTATGTATCTACAGCATGGTACTGAAGCCAAGCTGCTTTGCAACAATACATCACGGCCCTCGTTCATGTGAAATTTGAACTGCTCTCTGAATATGCATTCCATGAAGCCAAACCACCTGAATTACGATACTATCTTAATAAATAGATAACTGGACACTCAGCTGTTGAGTTACTGATGAGTGGTTTCGATCATTCTCTACAAGTAAGTAACATGGGAGATTTGTTTTTTAGAAAATAATGTTCATCAGCACTGAATAAAACCAAACATACCAAATGCCCGGGAGATGATGAGAGTAAAAATTTTCTCGTTGTTCCTTTTAAAATACTATTTATTTAATCGGCTTGCCCTTCCTTAGTTGGCATAGTTTGCGTCTTTATTTAAGCATGGCATGGGTATAGAACTATCATAGAGTAATAATAAAAACCCTATAAATCTAAAACTAGTCTAGAAAATTGAAAATTACGAAACAATAAAAACCTCCAAAAAGTGCTAAACGTGAAACAAAAGACTTCGCTAGTCGATAACACAGACACATTATAGATGTCGCCACCACACGTCGTTACACACAGAATTCGGTAGCGGACAATCAAAGACCGGGATTCCGATCTCGTGCAAGAATTCAATTAATTATGGATTGAGTCGTGTGCCGCGCTGCATGCTTAATGCTTGTCTTCAGCCCGTGATTTAGAATTAAAGATAATTCCAGCTGTTCTTAGGAGATAGATTGCGTTTCCTTCAAATGTCTATTGGAGCTAGCGATTTTTTTTGGTCAAAAATGACAATGAACTTATTGAGAGTGTTATTTATAGAATTGTTGCATGGCAACGGTGCATAATTTTGAAGTAACCATGCCAAACCCACTGTGCGCGACGTGTGGCGGGTAAGATCCCCGGTTGTGATCTACGGATGCTTGTCCTGACTCTGGCGGTTTTTGTGCATCTGACTATGGAGTTGTTTAAAAAATAATAACTAGCTCAATCATAATAATTGAAAGAAGAACAGAGTAAGTAGCCTTAATCATAGGCTGTTTTATTTATCTATCGTGTATTGGTTTCATCTTAGTCCTAATAACTCAACACAAATCCGAACATCAAACCTCTTTTATTTCATTCTATAAACAATAACGACAATAGTAAACTTTAAGATGTGACTCTGCTTGCATATACCTGAATAACGAATTGCTATTATATGGATTAAGCTATTATTTCGAATAACTTCTTTACTCCCAATGTTGTTTTGTGCAGTTTGGTAGATGGCAAGTTTTTATCAAGAATCTTACAAATTAAATATTTACTCTTGCACTTTCTTATCTTCACCAGCGGATCAAATATATTTTTATCACTTTCCCAAGTCCAAACAAAAAATAAAGTGATTTAGTCCCTTTATCGTCTCCTAACAACCATAGAATATCCTCATTACCTCATATAATTTCCTTTTATATTGTTTAAGGCAGGCACAGGCAGCCTGTAACAGTGTGCACGCCACCTAACTCGATTGTACCGCAACCTTTCAGATCCATTATCTAAGACAGTACGTTACAACTTCAAGGCGAGCACCGTTCGAGGGCCGTCTTATCAGACAACCTCTCCGATATAACCAGAATCAATGGAGCTCCCCTGCCCGTCGCGGATAGATATTATGTTTAGCTGTGACGGAAAAACGTGGAGTTGCGAAGGCCAAGTTAAATTGGACGTTCGTCGAGTGGATTCTTCGCGACGGACCTATCCCGGCCGCGGATTGAAGGGAAAGTGTCGCGGAAAAGGCAGAGCGGAGCGGAGCCCGCGCCGGCACTCCCCGGCCTCTTATCAAGTTTGGAGTTTACAAAAATGGCGGCGGTTTTGTTTTGATGAAGGACACACTTTGTTATGGACGAAGGATGACGACCTGTCTGCGTCCAAACTTTACTTAGTTGACGTTTTCTTGTGGAGAGTATGCTTTGTTACTTCGAAATGTTTTACAAGTACCAAGGTCCGTATTGTTACATCTGTTTTATCTGCCGAAGTCCCATGTACTTATTATTTGTTGGGATATAACTTATCGTCTTTATCCATTCGTAATATTCATGTATATAATTCAGTTTTCAGATATAGATTTAAACAAAACTAAATTGTATTTAGCACATTGTTTCCCTACATGAGTTATTTAAAACATCGGCGTGTAAATAAGAACTTTTGTTGAACGAGACCGTAAATCGAGCTACATTGCGTCCACTCAACCAATGTGGCAATCACTGTTAAAAATGATATTGAATTTTAAACTGCAACGGAAATTCCAACCGACATCCGTAGCTTCAAATAAATAAACGTTTTATATTTTTTATCAAATAACACGGACAACATTTTAGAAATGTTTTAAATTTAAGTTTTGATTTACACATTTTCATGCGCAATTATTTAAATAATAAAATAAACTCACATTATTTTTCTGAAATAGTGGCGTATCTTTTCAAAAGCTGAAAAGTTAACAAATCCTAAATAGAATCTTTACTCGCTCTAAACTTGAAATAATTAATCATTATATAAATATCATTAGGACAGGTTCGATCGCAAGTTAATTACTAATTAATACACCGGTTAGTTTGCGACTAGTTTCGGAAACGAATAAATCATAGTAATTGAGAATTTATTGCGACGTTTTAACCGATACCGATCGCTACAAGGTTAAATGGTGATCTGATTGCTTCAGCGCTGTAACTGTGTTCTATCTTACTGGGAAACAATTAACTTGCGATGGCCTTCGGATTATTTAGTAATTTTCTCCCCTTACATTGGGTCCAGCGTCCCGAAACAAAGTAGGTATGTTTAGGTTTTTTGACGGTTATGGAATAGCTCAAATGTCGTATCAGGGTAACAGAATCTAAAGTTGATAGCTGCATGCCTTGAAAGCTCTATTTTTTATTAAGTCACTTAAATAATAGTTATTATAAAGCATTGTTTTAACAAACAATTTTTATATAAGTATACATTTTTGCAATACACCTTGTCCATCTATCTCCTAGTCCCAGCCCCGCAGTACTTCAAAGTTTACAGGGCCAACTAGTTTCGGCAAAAGGGCGGTAAATAAGTAAGTAAATCCCTTTGCCCCTAGCCATAAGCGAGCCGCCATGATACAGGGATTTTAAATGATAAGCGTCTTGGATCCGCTTTGCATGCCCACGGGAAAAATGAGGAGTTCCCTTTTATGTCGGGATAGGAAAACATTAATCGAGATAGTTTTATTTTTTTACTGATCTATGCAGTTAGCCTGAGCTCAGGCTTTACCGAACTTCTCGTGGGAGAGAGTAGCATTAGCGCCACAGCATGAGCAACTTAAAGAATTACCTCTCTTACTGATAAAAGAGGTGAGTTTTTTTGCCGGAAGGAGACCCTTTCCCGCTACCTCTGAGTCAAGTGACAATGTAAGCTTTAGCTCTGGTCGAATCACTGAAATGTATAGTACAATGCTTAATGAAGAGCTTTTTCAAATAACATTTGTCTAGATGGGCTATTTAATCCTTTCCTGGAAGTCATTAGTGAGGCTGTCCAAGGCGAAAAAGAAGAAGAAAGAAATTTTAATTTCAATTGAAATAGTAATAAAATTTTCCTTTCCTTTAAAGTAGCTGCATTTGCACACATTTCATATTAATCAAAGTAAATGTTCTTCGACCGAATACGAGTAGCTGGCAACACCTCACGCCGCAAACTATTCTAAATTCAGAGCCTTCATTACCGCTGATGCGACTACATACAATATCCGTGATTTCACGAACCATTACTGACATTTTAAACTATTGCCGGCGAAATTTTTAACCACTGTATACCAAAATGTTCGAAATTGGTTACAACATTTTACCGGTGGTTGTATTGACAGTTCATTAAGTGAATGAAT
Organism: Trichoplusia ni; assembly: GCF_003590095.1. NCBI lineage: Eukaryota > Metazoa > Arthropoda > Insecta > Lepidoptera > Noctuidae > Trichoplusia > Trichoplusia ni. The sequence continues at coordinate 5,687,437 of NC_039499.1, forward strand.
TTGGTATTTCAAACGTGTCTATCATTTTGTTTGTATAAAAATTTGGTTTGGAAACTAAAAACCATTCGCGTGAAAATTTTGAACTGAGCAGCTACAGCAAAAAGAAAAATATACTTTTATTTATTTCCTCGTTTTGACAACTTCTTTTACTTACCCCCATGTTAAAGCTAATTTTAAGTTAAAGTGCGCCTTTCTATACATCTGTCACAGTACCGTGGAGAGTTCGCAAACGGAATACCGCAAGGAGTTCACGAACGGCCAAATGTTCCTGCGATCCGAAAGTACTAGTTCTATAAATAACATATTACTTCTTAAAGCAATACTTTCAAAAGAATCAGACCAACAAAAAGGTTTCATTATAAAAAATAAAATGTATCGATGCTTCACAAAACAAAATCCGAATCCTATCTTTACCCAAAGCCCTAACTATCATATTTCCTTATTAATCGCGTAAATTTAAATATGAATAATTATTATTCAAATTAACTAAGTTAATGCCATAATTTTGTGCAATAAACAATGATATACTCCCATAAAATATTCCACGGAATCGCTATATTTTAACTTGGTTTGGGGACATCGTAAAACCGGATTTTCGCTTTAATTAAGTCATATCTTAATTTGTTTGAGCTTCTGCTATGAATGTTTGTTTTTGGAGTCTGTTTTTTAGTTAATCTGTGACTTGTTTTTATACGATACCATGATTTTACGAAGAATTAAAAAATAATCGTAGTATGGAAAATAGAAAGATGAAAGATGAAAATAGAAAAATGGAAATCTTGAAAACATTCTTTGATGTAGAAAACCAACAATTATACAAATATGTTGATCTGTTTCATACAAGAAAAAACGTGGGCTTCGAAGAAAGTACATAGCAAAGGCCATAATTTATAAACGCCATTGTTACTGTGGATTGTAGAGTCACCTCCGACATACTTTTCGTCCTACTGTAACACTCACGCCTCAAACTAGTTTACGTTGTGATGAACGATATAATTTTGAACATACCCTTCTACCCAGCCCCTTGGGGCGCAGGCGTGATGTAGGAACATGACTGAATAATTAAAAGTTCCACATCACACCTGTATTTCTCCAAGGAGTTTGTAGAGGTGGCTCTATCCACATTGCCCCTGTGACGATATATAAAGCAACTAGATTATATTGAAGGCTGAGGTGTAACGTTCAAATTCTGATTGAAATCGTAGTAGTTTATTATATACTTAAGCAAATAAGCACCACTATTTAACTTGAGAATCACTCTTAGCCCCTTTAATATGTAGGGAAGCATAAATTGTTTTTACAAAATGTGTAAATCTTCTGGATTATTTCTTATGTTAAATATAGCAATTTCCAGACCCTAACTAAGTACGAAACAATCATGAAATCAATAAACTACCAATAAAAGTGAAACCAAGGCAGCTATTTAAACCTTCACACAAGTTCGCATGTTCCAGGGCAATAAACAAACAATTTCACACGTTTTTTAAACAATGGCGTAGCATGCTACACGCTCTACAATATAAACGATTAAGTTCAACGCGTGCTACGACATTCGTAGCGTGACCTTGCTACGAGCTCATTCATATTTACGACATCTTTATTAAAATGTCTAAGGCAATTACTTTAGCTGACGTTTTATATTAAAAATATAATTTATAAACTTTATTTTAAAAGTATTTAATGACCATTATTAGCAAATACCTTTGTTTTTTTTTTTGGAAAAGCAATTACTGTGACCTAGAAAACATTGACTTAAAACGACTTAATTAGTTTTATGCAAAACAATTGTATTTTATACTGTTAGCAGCGATAGGATTGAACGGCGACACAAACTGACCTACCATCTTCTTTACCTACTCTATATTCTCAACAACAGCTTAAAGACACAAACATATATTTGTACTTTCTCGTTCAAAAGCATCTCGCCCATTCACTTTCGACTACAACCTTCACCTTACTCTCTAAATCAGAGCTGAACCACTAAATTTAGCTGAAATCAATACACAGTATGGTAGAGTTAAAATAGAGCCGCGAGTAGCCCTGACCTGCAGTTATTTATAAGATACAACCTACAAATTAGATTCAATTGTAATTTAAGGCTTGCTGCAAACGCAAACAATGCACCTGGGAAAACTTTGAACTCGTTTCAATGTGGTCTCACTCGTGTTTAGATAAATCTGGCTTTAAGAGTAAAAGGGAGAGTTAATAAGAGTTGATTATGATATCACGAAATAAGACCATGGAAAGTAATTCTTTGGTTGTGCCGAAATGTAACTGTCATTCGTCATTGAGCCTCTTCAGGCACTTTTAACTGTAATTCAGATTGCTCGTATTTAACTTAAAATGAGACCACTTCTCAATAACAGAGGTAATTAGATCATTAAAAACTATCGCATTGTATCATATGTGATGAATGAATTGTAAAAATGTTTTAAAGAACTTTACTTTTGTACTGTTTTTTGAATATTATACCAGTAGAGTTATTATTTTCTGTAATAATATCCTACGATCCAATAAGTACATCAGAACCCTCACCTAAAGCAATGTTGTTAAAACCGTTGCACGATACAGAATCACTATCAATATCGAACTACCCTCATAATTTATAATTACGCAATACGAACGTGACGTATTACATACCGATGTCAAAACCTGACCACGTAACTCAAACTGGAATAGGAGCGCAGCGGCCCGCCCGCGGTCTATTTCCGGCCGTGACGTCATATCCCACACCCCCAGTGACGCAAGCCAGCTCAAAGTTTTTAATTTTTTTTTCAACGCGTCTGGCATTGGCTTGCTGCGGTCACAAGGTTCGTACCAATATGTAACACATCGTTTGACGTTTCACTTCACAGTTGCATGCAGTTTGATAAGTTTTGATTAAATGCTCCATATTTTTTTGACATGTGATAGCCTATTTCTCAAGTAGGCCTTTAGCGATATTGCTACACATTCTAAGAGATAATAAAAATAATGTAAGAAGAGAGATCTTTTTCAGCTGAAACTAGTCGAACGTTTTAGTTGTGGTTAGTGAAGCTTTAATGGTAATGACTTAAAATGCCTAGATATAAATAACTAGCAACAAAGCCTACTTACATGTAACTAGGCATGAAGGCGAATAAGCCATTAGCTAACAAAACTGACCGCTTACCTTAGTCGGGGGCGGGGCTATCGCTGAAAGCACTCAGACCTCGAGATTGGTACAAATTCTGGATATAACCCTACTATTACATACTTATAAAAGTACTGTTAGATATTGGCGTATTAAACGTTTACTACAAACATCAGAATGCTTTTAAAAGAAGGCTAAATTTAATTTCATACTTTGCTACAGAATATATGATTTCCTCTAAAGTACGTTTTGAGTGTAGGGTTTATAATTATATAACTTCATAAACGGTTTGCGGATTGTATTTTGCTAAAATTACGTAAACCAGTTTAGCATTCCAATTTCGGAGAACACAAACATTTCGAAAACATTAAACGATCAATCTCATCAGGCTGAGCAAACCGAAAGGTCTAAACAACGCTCTTGGGCACAGAACAACAACATATTCAAATTCCAAATTCAATTATAACACCAGAACAAACTTGGAGAAACAAACAACAAATCTATAATTGTTTTTCATCTCGCCGCCGCCATTGCCACCTGCAATTTCTGAACTCCGATGCTAATTATCATTAACAGAATTAGGCCTAATCCGGGCCGGTTACGGCGGCTATCGAACAGCGCATGACCCCCTGGTGTAACGTTATCCCTATAAACAAATTAACTAAACATAAAAGCTAACATAAAGGATCGCTTTACAACACAAATGGTATAGTTAGGGCCCGAAGATATCCGATGTGGGCCGATCATTGCCGATGTTTGAACTTAACGGCTATTATAGATTTGGTTATTTGGAATTTCCTCAATTCGTGCATGTATATGTAAGATTTTGTTGCTAGAGGTATCGTTAGAATCGTAGTAACTTACCCTTCAATTGCCATATATAGGTACTGATTTTTATGGCGCTACAGCGCTGTCAAACTCATGTTAAAGAATCTCAGTAATCGAAACTAATTTTTCTTGGTTATTTATCACCGTGGTCGTTATAGCATTATACCTATTTGTTACATGAGACTGAACAACAACTCATAAGCGTGAAAACAAACATATTGCCACACAAATGCGATTCAGACCTGTTTTCAAACCAACTCCAAAGAAGGACGTTCTTAATTCGACTCTATTCTTTTTTCATGTTTTATACCTCAAAGCTTTGGACTGGATGAACTGATTTTGTTGTTTCTTTTTTCATTTAACGTGAAGTAGCTAACAATCGGTCCCATGATCATTAAATTTGACTCAGTATTTTTTTATTTTAAGCTTGTAAGTTTTTTGCTAAGAAAAATATTAATTACCAAAAGATGTTGTTTTTGAAAAAGCATGGTCATATTTTGATCATCTGGGGCAATTATACATTTTTCCGAGAAAGTAGTTAATTTAATGTTCAAAAGACCCGAGAGCTATATTAACATGTATAAGAATATTACTAGTTTATCGCGTGTTCCAGGAAACTTAGTGGTATATTAACTGAACATCGTATTACCAGATTACTTCGTCAATACTCTGTTGAATATTATCGTGCGATAAATCACAACCGGGGATGAGCGAGGTTTAACAACTCACTCGCATTTTATAGTGCGCTGTCAGGGCTATGGTTTATGGTCGCCTCCGAATGTCAATGTGCGATCTATTTGCATTGCTTACTTACAAGTGGAACTTGTGAGCCGATTGACGATCATTTCTAGGGTTATGGGCTGTTTATTTAATGCCTTATGTGTTTTGTAATATTGTTTATAAATATTTTTTATTGGCTACTATAAATATGTTTGTTTATACTATATTTTCTCTATCGCTGTTATTGGTATCATGTTACGAAATGGTTAACCTGTGCTCGATTTCTTACATAAATTTTTTGTCTACAATTTTTATTTTTTGGTTTTGCATTCCAGGTATATGGCAAAAATTGCCCTTTTTCAAATTAGACTTTTTATGTAGTAATAAAAAAATCCTCAGTAGTGTTAATATGAAAGATTATTCATGTTACAAATGTTATAATCGAGATCCAACCGTAATTAGAATGTTACCTTGTTACTCATACCTTCAAGGCCCGCGATATTTCCGAGAAATAGACTTATCTAATAAGGCTTTGCTATTTCTACTCGTTCCGTGAATCTCTTGTTAACATGAGTAACGACTGGTAGACATACTGACGACTTGAACTGTATGTTCTCAAAAGTTTACATTTTTTCACTAGTGATGGTAATAATACAAATGTTGTTGTCTCGCTGAAAGACTCATTCCTAATCTATACTCTGTACTAATATATAAAGCTGAAGAGTTTTTTTGTTTTTTTGAACTTGCTAATCTCAGGAACTACTGGTTCAAATTGAAAAATTCTTTTTGTGTTGAATAGAACATTCATCGAGAAAGGTTTTAGGCTATACGACATCACGCCGCGACTAATAGGAGCGAAGATACAATGGAAAATGTGGAAAAAAAACAGGGCAGGTAAAAATCATAACTTATATCTTCTAACACAGCGGACGAAGTCGCGGGGAACAGCTAGTACTAATATAAGAGATATTGAAAATAATGAAATTATTTTGCTTACGACATAGTTCCCAAGCCATGATAAAGAACGATACGATGTTTGCTCCTAGTTATTCTTTCACGGCGCACGACACAGTAATTTTACCACAGAATTAAATCAACAAGACGCTTACCTCCTACTTACACTAATTAACAATCTTCGTACTCGCAACTATCAACCAAAATAAATTAACAATGTATGTACATTGTCTATGAATCCTCCAGAGTAATAATATCTATTTCAAATAAACCCCGTAGCTATTTCGTAGCATGTCGTAGCTTCGTAGCTGGCAATAACACGTAGCGAAGAAATAGTTCAGGCGTATTATCAAAATGATACATTTAATCATTTCTGCTGCGTAGTACTTTGTGTTTGCTGCTAGATTTAGTGTGAAAATAGTTATATGATGCTTTATTAATGTCTGTATGAATATAAGATCATGTAGGTATGTGAGTACTGGCTACGATTAACGTGTACGTATAAGACATTCGGTACAGTCCTTTAATGCGATTTACGATTTCGACCGGCGAAATAAACATATATTAAAATACCTAGAAGACGTTTGTTTATTTTCAGTGTTTAAAATGTAAATTAATAAAGAATATTATTATGAGTTGTATTATGTTATGAGATGTTACGCAAAAGGATATTATCTCGTTTCATCCCAAAACATTGCTGTGATAATTAAGATCAAATGTGAGGCTCTCACAAAAACTACGGAAGAAAAAAACATCGTAAGCTGAAATATCTTTTTTCGCGGAAAACTTAGGTCGTTAATAGTACAGGCACGAGGGCAGAGTATATGTGTATGTGTATGTTATAAAGAATATGAAGGGACATGATATTTAGGATGTCTTAGTAAGAAATAACTATGAACTTGTCACTTACATGGGTATCATTGTGTTAGAGCAATATTTTGTGATAAAAATCGTTGTTACATTGTATATGGAAAAGGATTGAGTGGTGTTAAGTGTTTTTCATTTTGTGGCTTTTGCAATTGCTGTCCGAATCGTGTAGACGACACGTGCGTTAAACATTTTTAGTTTTAGGTTATTGATAAATTGTTAATTAGTTTAAGTTTGTCCAATGGTAATAGTTATTTTCTTGTGGAAAAGTTCATACGAAATATAGTCTAGCGTAAGAACGGTTTGTTTATAAACAATTGTATTTTTCATTAATACTTTTCAACCGATTTTTTACATAGGTTTTGCTCAACTTTAGTGCAGGTTCGCGATATCGCCACTTATTGAAAGTGATTTAAAATTGATTTCGTTCGTGTGTTTCAAGAGCGGCCCTGAATACTTTCCATTCAAACTATTTTGAAAGTGCGTACTCGCAGACCAGTGAAATATAAGCTTGCGCTGAGAAAAGAAATAGGTTTATAAGACTAATATCATCTTTGAAGGCTGTTTTTTACATCTATGTCTGAACAATATACAAAAATAACATCAACTTAAGTGATTGTTCAACAAATATATGACCGCAGAAACTGAAAACGACACTCGTTCACGTTAAGTTAACAATAATGATCACAAAATACAAAATCTTTCTGTAAATAAACCAATTTTCATTACCCTACGTAGTTTTAACTGATTCTACTATTCACTCACCCTTATCACTCAATGTTAAGCCTTCTACACACTTCATGCAATTTTACCAAATCAGTATCAAAATTCAATTCTCATACAACTAATCTATGTATTCATAGCATTTGACATTTACTCATATACATACATACATACATATATACATGGTTATCATAAGCACGTGGTACCGCGACGTGGTGTAATTTAGAAGGTCGTCTGACAACTCCTGATTATCATAGCTGTTCAATTAATCAATTCCTGATCGTTTGCAAGTTATTTATGACTTTAGTCAGGTATGCCAACATGATTGAGGTTTATGGTAACGCTAAGGAATGATTGAATCAACATTATTCTGGATATTTCACTCAAGTTTTAATGATATTTTTATTTTAATCGTAAATAATAATTATTCAAGATATGTACATATATAACTTAAGGTAAGTTAAGCTTCAATTTATCTAACACTAAAATTTTCAGCATTAAAAAGCTCTACGAACGCCTGCAAAGTGCTACGAAGGGCTAAATGTTCATTGCCTACGTATTTTATCGAATCACTAAATGTAAACGAAGATATTAAGTGCTCCCAGCTCACCGTCACTCATACCTACACCGAACTTTACCAATATATCATTTAATTTGTGATGGTATCTCAAAATTAATTAGAAACTGTTTGCTTCGTGTTCGAGAACACACACCTCACCTTACACCTTTACAACTTAACGTTTCGGCGAGATTGAATTACTTCGCGCGTAATCACAGCTACGATCCTAACCTAACATTGATATCTGTAATCATTCGATGCTCATTTTACATATCGAACTCAATCTGCAAGCCCAGCTTCCAATTTAGGACGTGTGTACACCGCAGCTAAACGTCACGAGCATTCACCCGTAAATATTCACGAATTGAATCGCACCGTCTAAACGATCTGTTTTCTATCACGCATCGCGTGGCATGCCTGAAGCTCCTCCCGCAGGTGGTGGCGGAGTCCTGCCCGGCTGGTGGCACTCGTGACGGAGGCAGGTCGGGTATACTGACCGAAAGCTCGAGGCAGCAGCGCCGCGCGTGGCGGCGCGGGGGGAAGAGGGGGCCGGTGTCCACTCCACAACACTTCACTCACACGGCAGCGCGTCTCGGCCGCTCGCGCGTGCACGCTTCGCGCAACATGGCCGTGCCCGTGCCAGCGTGCAGCTATCGACCGCGAGCCGGCCGCGCGCCGCCCAGCGACTGACGCGGGAGCAGTGCGCGCGCACCGTCCGCGCCGCGCCGCCCGAGCCTCGCACACCCCCGCCCCAGGCCGGGAGCGGTCTTGTGCGGGAGCGGGCGAGCCTTCGCCCGGCAACTTTGTATGCTTCTTGGAAAACCCCGCGTTAGAACACGCTTCAAACTGATTCAGTTGACGTAGAGCAAACATTTGTGTATTTGTACTTAGCCATCACATCCGGTCGCTGATTTGCAAACTCGATAAGTAAGTATCCATAACTATTACAAATATAACTATTCTTTACTACGGCAAACTCCTTAAAAGTAAGCCTAATAAAATAAAAACGTTGCTCAGAGTAATCGAAGACGTCTCCGGCGTAACCTGAAACGATAATTACATACCTACATCACGGGACGCACGCCCCGCAGCGCCCTAGTGGCGTGTCCCCTTGCTCCACAACAAGTCCGCGAGGCGTCGCTCTCGTGTTTATTTTCGGCTGCGGCCGCCGTGCCGAGAGC